>NW_026963205.1:0-14391 GCF_032445375.1 Bacillus rossius redtenbacheri | reverse complement strand
ACACAATTACACAACACTCATCTGGGTTGTCGTAGTCCTGGTTCATACAGACATGATGCTAAAAATAAAATCCATTTCTGTTTCTCACAAAAAAAATAGTCCAAAATTAGGTAGTTAACGAAAAAATGACTGCAAAAATACACATAAAAACTTTCTCTCAGTAGCAATCGACGAATGTCGATCGTCAGGAAAACACAAAAATACACTGATCAAGCAAGATTAACATAGTCTTACCCGGGAGTTTGTACCATCGGCTATAATTCCTTTCAAAATACGACGAATAATTACCAATTTTACTTATTTAAATTCCCAGTACATAGTCTCACCTACAATTTCATAGTATTCAGATTGCCAAAGTTCGCGCAGATATTACACAAATTTCGGCATCGCCCAAGAACTATTACCAAATGCCTCACATTTTATAACCTTCTCTGGTTTGAAGTTTTGTTGGCTCACGCAACATCCCTATTAAAGGAAGTAAAACAATGTGTGTACCGGTGACGGACACAAAACCAAAAATAAAAATTTAAATAATATAGTGTCAATATTTGAAACTAAAAATAAATAAAATAACGTAATTAAGTGTGAAGAGTGATTTGTACGTAATTAAATATGAAAAGCAAAAATATGTAAACATAATAAATAATTAAATAGGCGTTAATCTGAATTGTCACAAGATCGACCTATTTTGATCTCGTTTATGCTGATATCGGAGAAGGAATAACTGGTTCAGACAATAATGTATGATGAAGAGTAAAAAGTTCTAATACTAAGTAACTATCAACTGGAATTTATGACAGCTTAATGTTGTTTCTGTATAAAGTGACTCAATTCTTTTATGATTAAATGTTAATATCATATCAATTTGAAAGCAAAGATTTTCATAAATCTCAGTGATACCAAACATTGTAACAAATATATCCGAAATACACATATGCGCCTCCCAAATACATACACCGATGTAACAAATGTAGTTAGCACTTTGCGCAAAATAAACAAACAAATGTCTCAACTTTAATGCCATTATGCCTGTCCTATTATAAATAAGTGTAACAGCTATTTATTTGTTTCGTTTTAGTTAAAATGGTCATATTTCTTAAAATAACGATATTATAATACTTTTCTACATTTTCTGTGTGTTTACCAATGATATCGAATACAATATTTATTGTCCACAAATAATTTAATCTAAATTATTCTTTTTTTGAAAAATACATTTTCTGAACATAGTTGCTCAACTAATTAATTGGGGATATATTCGTTTGAATTTTTGTAACAAAAATATTAGTCTTTCATTTTTTCGTAATCCTAACATAAACAATTCTGCAATTTTTTTTGTAAATATTATTTGTTAATTCACAAAACCTATAATATACATCGGACTTTTTAAAATCCCTTTCGCAACTTTTCTTCAAAAATCCAAATTACTTAATGGTATATTATTTATTTTAATATTATTTCTTTGAAAATGGTCAAATATTGTTTTTTTTTTGTCTTATTAAAATCAAAATTTAATTTATTTTGCATGTCTAAATCACTTTTTTTTGCTCTTCTAATATAGCATCCTTTTTTCTTGTTTATCCATTAGATTTTTTTTTTTTGTAATTGCAGCAGATCCAACTTCTCATTTAACCGACAACTGCTATCACTGCAAATAATATTGGCATAAATCCACCTGCCGTCTCTTTTAAACATGATATTTCATCATGTTTAATTTTATATCAAAACAATTTTGATTGGAAGATATAGTTGTTTATATAAATAAACACTCTTTTTAAATGTAATTTTTATCGTATCTTTATTGTGTTGAAGTTTAAAAAAAATTAAAATTATTTATTAATAACTTTAGTGTTATTATAATTAAAAGTTTTGTTTTTTTCCCCCTAATTTTTTTTACAATAAGTACTCAAATTCTGGAGTTATACAAAAAAAAACAATATACCAGTTTTTTAAAATTATGTTATGGAAACGAGTAGTGGGAAATGAAGTCTGGCTCAGACTTCAGGCTATGGATTGTGAGATGACCTCGAACTTTGACCTTTGACCTTGACCGCCATTTTGGTGTCGAATTTAACTGAAATTCCTGGAAATTTCCGAAACATTCAGAAAAAATCGGAAAAATTACAGATATCAAAAAAAAAAAATCCCTTTTCATGAGAAAATTTTCCCATTTCAATCCCCAAAAATTCTTATGGCTGAAAAATTCCCCAAAATGGCTTAAGTGATCCAACAAAAACCTTTTCAGCAAAAATTAATAAATAATCATGTTAATAAAATACAGTAGTTAAAAAAAATCTAAATAGTCAAATTAATTTTTAATAATATTAATTTGTAAAATTTTTTTTGTAATAAAATTTTTAATCTTTACTTTTTAATTTATAATTTTACAAACTAATTAATGCACATATTTTATGGCACAAAACTCTGACAATCCATTCCAAAGTAGATGTATCTCCACATATGTTTATGTAAGAGTAAATAATGTTGATATATATAATTTCATGTTTCAGGAAAGATGCCACGCATAGCAGCTGTACGTGACTCTGAGCTTCTGCAAGCTCTAGAAGCTCGAAGTAGTTCCATTGTCGTGAATGATGAAGTCTCAGCGCCATCCGCGAGAGTATGGCAGGAAGTTAGTGAGAGTCTTGACCAACGGATGACACCGAAAGCAGTGTACACAGCTGTGCTAGCAAACAGGTGTGGTATATTATCAAAACTGCGAGGAAATGAGAACTACAATTATCACAGCTGTGATGATGTTTGTGATATAGTGCAACCAGAGCCACCAACTACAGATCGAAACGAAAACTGCCAAAAGGAATATTTCATAGTATCTCTTCCAGAGGAGACATGGAATATTTTGAAGCCAAGAAACGTTTTTTACAAGAACAGGAATTCAAGAGGTGTTAAGCAGTACAATGTCCTACCAAAAGGTGTTTGGTCATACGAAATTTCTAAAATAGTTTGGGACAAAACTAGGAAACCTTGCTTGTGGGTGTTCAAGAGGGCGGCTGTTAGCCTTACAAAAGAAGATGTTATAAGCTGTATTGGTTACTGCAAGCAGTGTAATGCTGAGCTGCATGTAAATGCCACTTATCAAGATATTTCGGAAGGGACATGTAAATTACATGTGACAATTTCAGGGTTTGACTCGTCATTTAAACACACTAGAGGAATGAAGAGGAAAGTGTGCGGTAAACTTAGAGAACATGTTGCGGAAGAACTTAAGTACAAATCAGCATTTCTTTACAGAAATGAGAAGGCCGGGGAGTTGATGAAATATGGTGACAAAGAACCGGCTCATTTACCTAAGTTAAATGTTCTCAGGCAGATTAAACACGAGTGCAGTGTCAAGGGACAGATACACAGCAATCCAATAATCTCCCTCAGCAAAGCCAAATATATGCTGCCATATCAAGGCAGTATACACAACATTGGACTAGACCCTTTTTTTGTGTACTATGTCACTCCTCTGCAGTTATGCCTCTATAAACAGTACTGCTCAGCCGAGCATTCTAGTGCTGTTATTGATTCAACTGGAGGGTTATGTAATCCTCCAACATGCACTATGGTAAAGAAAAGTGCGCGCAAAAAGAAACCAGTATTCTTATATCAGATAGTGGCAGGAAGAATTTCCAGCAGTTCTAGTCAGTCAGAGCATGAAAGCCAATCGTTTCCTGTGTGCCAAATGCTTTCGCAGCAGCACACAGGAATGGCAGTGGAAGTTTGGTTGCGAGAGTGGGTACGACTAGGTGCACCTGTTCCTAAAGAAACTGTCACAGATTCGTCACTTGCTCTACTAAATGGAATTTCAAGAGCATGGAATGATTGCGAAAATGTCAAAATTTACTTGTTTAAATGCTACAAGGTTATTGATGGATTCGTAGACTCTCTTCCAAGAGTTTTCCAAAGACTTGATATAGCTCATTTTATGAAAATGATTTCTAAGAAAAAGTTTTGGGGAAAATGTGACAAAAGAGCAAAATGTTTATATATGTGTTGTTTTGGACAGCTGGCAAAATGTGAGAATATCAGTGAAGCGACCAACATTGTTTGTTTAATGGTTACTTTAGCAAGCAGCATGAATGATGGCTGGACAGAAAATGGGGAAATGTGTGCTGCGGAAAAAGCCAGGGAGAAACTTGCCGAGAAAGTCATTCAAAACAGCATGTTTGATGGCCATCAAGAAGTTGATGAACCTGAATCTAGTAACACTGAGAATGACACTTATTTCCAAAACATTCTAAATATGGCATCTGAAGTCTCTTGCAACTGGATCTCTGAAGCTCTAGAAATTTCCCAAAGGGAAAATTGTGTGGAAGGCAATAGACCTAACATATTTTATCTCCCTGATTTAGTGAAGTTTATGGCTGAAATATGTCCTTCTATACCTTTGTGGTCTGGAATAATGCGGTCATATTTTGGGTTCGGAAATCTGACAGCTTCGAGTGCTTGTGTGGAAAGTTATTTCAAGACATTAAAGAGAGGTATTTTGGGAAAGGAAAGTACCCCGATGCGAGTAGATTCGTTTGTTATGAAACATGTAAGCTCACTTGATGGAACCATTAAAATAGCTGCTGGAAATTTCGAAAGTACAAAAAACATGCCTCCAGAGACAGTATCATCAGAAAACAGGCATGAATCTAGCCAAATTTCAGGAGGCCTATGGCAACCATGGAATGAGGATATGCCCCAAAATAACCATCGCAGAAATGAGGAGTTTCCAAAACCATGTAACAAGCAGTGTTCTTTCAATGAAACTATCAGTCATGAAAAGAGAAATGATGGGGAAACCTTAAGTAATGGTACAGAAAACATATCATTTACTGCCAAGTGCCCAGCATGTGAGAATGGAGATAATCCAAGTGGAGCACACAAATGCTCGAAATGCCAAAAAGCTGTTCATGCATTGGTGGAATGTTCCCTGCCAGTTGGAGAAGAGGGTTATGGCCAACGAAGAATCTGTGTTCTATGCTATAGGAAACCCGAAGTAATGACTGTTGAAGCAGATGAGCCAGAAGACTTACAGGTACCTTCTTCTCCAGAGGAAAACTGGAAAGGAAAGAATCCTCAGAAGAAGAAGATCCGGCAATATTCATATTTGTATCCAAGCCCAGATTGGATCAAAGACAGAGCTGCAGTGGGTACAAGTCCAGCCAATGTTTTATTACGAAACGGAAATCTCCTTTCTGCAGTTAGAATTAAAGAGAGAACTTACAGTGTAACAAACACCTGTGCTTTCGACAGTATTGTTCAAGCACTCTATTGTTGTTATTATGCGAGTGATGCAATAAGATGCATAGTAAATAGGAAAAAAATATCCAAAATTTGTGAGTTGCTGAGATCAATTGCAAATAAAGGCGTGACAACAGAGACATATCGACTGAGAACCATAATACTGAAGGATGTGTTTGAACCTTTGGCAGGCAAGCACAATATCAGTATTTTGAAATGTGACACAACATGTAGTCATATTGTGCGAAAGGTTTTCATGCATGATTTTCCAAGCTGCACAGAAGAAAGGGTTTGTTCTTCTGTGTACTGTCCCAATGCACGCAGGATCAAACATTCACCATTCGTACCCATGCAAAACGACATTCTTTTGAGTAAAGGGATATCCTTTTTACAAATTTCAGCAGAAGCTGCTGTAACAACCACACACGGCAAATGCTACTCCATATTACCCAACCACGTTGATGTGCCAGAAACACACAAGCAGTACAACCCCTTAATGTCGAAACATTTCCTTTGTAATGGAGACACAACAATACAGTGCAATGTGAATGACAAGATAATATTTTTGGAATACTACCATGAAAATGACAGATCACCTTCAATGTGCAATCTTCAGGACATTCCTTCAACTTTAAAATTACAAAATAAAACCTTCAAATTGAAAGCAGTTGTGGAATTCATTCCCCCTCCAACAGAACTATTCATAGGCCACTACAGAGTCCATTGCAAAGGGTTAAATGATGTATGGGAATGCTATGACGATTTGAAAAATGCGAAGTTCATGTCAGCCAACAATGTTTTTCCACAAATTTTTGTTTATATTGGATTTTAAGTTAGTTTTTTAGGAATAGAAGCTTTACTAATTATGTATATATATTTTTAAGAATTTTTCTTCATGTCATGAGAATATCAAGCAGGATGAGACATGCCACTTTGGAAACATTCTGTGTACGCCATTTAAATATGTCGAAACATTTCATGAATTGTTATTTCCTACATACTAACCCCTAATTTGTAAATTATAATCAGGTTATATCGAGGTATTTAATCACAGGCATGTTATGTTCCATGTTCATGTACTATGTTTCTGTAATAAAATTAATGTTTTTCTCAGAACAGTAGCCCTAATAAACTTTACTTTATGTCATATTTTGTATTTAAAGTATATACATGTATATATGAATTATTTTGAATTTATAATGGTTATGTTAAATGTATTTGTGTATGTTATTTTTATTTTATATGTCGCATGAATTTTTATCACGAAATGAGTAACTGCTTGTTTCCAATATATGTGACATGTATAACAGCAGGTGATAGAGAAGACGGGAAAAATTATATTTTGTAGAATGAGCTGTGGTGAGACATTGTTGACTTTCCAAATGTGTGCAGTGTTGCAAAGATTTTATTTAAATTTTATTTAAGCAAATAGGAAAAGTATGTCCCGGAGCAACATGAATAGTGAAGATTATTGAAATCAGCTGGTGGTCGTGTTGGAATTGCAAAAATGGCCACTAAATTGCATATATCAGCATCATATATTAACCTAATCGTGGGCAAATATTAATTAATTTCACGCATATATTAATGCTGTATATACATATATAGCGTAAATTTTGCATAATTTCACGAACTATTGTACGATTATCAGATATATTTTAAAAAAACCTAATTGCCCATTTTTAAAGAAAACAAACAAAAAGAAACATCAAATTATCACTTAATCACCCTGAAAAGCCACAAAAGATACAACAAATCCAAAAATAAGCCACAAATTCATTCAAACAATATTAACAGTATGTTTTTGAAACCTCAAAGCCACCTGTCCATCAGTAATTTTGTTATTATTTCACTTTACAGAATTTCTAAACAAATAAAGTTTTTGTAATTAACATCTGCGTATTAAATTTGAAGGGTTTAAGTGTTTTGGTTAATTAATTATACATGTGTATGATTATAGAGAATGTTATGTTAAAATGGTTTATTTATAATGAGTGTATTTTGACTGGGCCTTGCGATTAATTTTAAAGGGAAAAAAATGTTTTGGTTACGAAATTAGGCTAAGGTATGCTTTTAGAGAAACTTGCGTTAAAATGCACGATTATTTAAGTTGCATTTATAATGAACATCTGCATTTGAAATTTGAATAGCGTAAGTCGTTTAGTTACGAAATGAAGCATGTTGTTTTAAAACGGATGATTTGTGCACATATGTATGTTGTTCAGCCAATAAATATGAATTTATAAGGACGTAAGATCTTTGCTTTCGAAATCAGTCATAGGCATGATTATAAAGCGATATAATAACAGAAGGGTAACTGTGTAAGCATACTGGTAACAAATGAAAAAGGGTTTTTTGGCGTCTGAACGCTTTTTTCGGGAAATGTGGCTTCTTTTTGAATTTTTTTTGAGGAAATAATGAGTATCGTGGCTTCTTTTTGACTCTTATTTATAAAAAGGGACAAAAAGGAAAATTTTTACGGAAATTATACAATTGTGTGCCATTTTGCGGTCAAATAACGTTCGCGAAAGATCTGATGTTCATTAAAAATCTCTAGGACCTCAATACTCTTAAAAAACAAAATGTATTTATGTGAAGTTATATTACACAATTGTATTTTAATAAAAACATTTTTAATTATGATATCGAAACTGTGGTGTCCTCTGTGAAGTTGTATAGATATAAACTATAAATATTAAAGTTAATTCTGTGACCTAATGTGGGACAATTTATTTTATTTTAAATAGAATTTATTTTTAATTTCGTTCCCGGAACTATGCTGTTCTATAGTAGCATATAATAGTTCCTAAAGCGCCAGGGCCAGGGTGAGGTGCTGAGGTGCCGACCGCCATCTTGGATTCTGATGTCACGTCGGCCATCATGGATGACCTTAACCTTTGACCTAGACTTTGACCTTTTGACCTTCAAAATTGGCCAAAATCAGCCAAAGATTTTATTTTCAGAAAAAAATCCCGTCAAATAACCCAAAAAATCTGAATAAAAAAATTCACTATTTCGAGGGAAAATTACCAGTTATGTGGGAAAATGTCCCGATTTAGTTCTCAAAAATGCCAGCAACTAAAATAATTCACTTTGAGGCTTACAATCCACACAAGCATCCGATTAGCCACAGACGTCATCGTGGATTATGACATCACTGTTGCAATTTCCGTTACGGCCGCCATCTTAGAAATCCGTTTTTTATATTAGAAAACGGGGAAAAAATTTAAAATTTACATAAAAAAATAAATAATCATATTGAATAAAAATTTTGTTTAAAAACGCACTTACGTCATGGAGCTCGGAGTCCTTGGTTCGAACATGACGAGGTCAAAAAAAGATGGCGAAAGGTCGTTCCTCCACAGAGGCTACTGGCAGACTGACCTCCCTCCACTAATGCCAATACATATATCTAGGGATAGGAAAAATTCGCGGGTTCAATGACCTGCAGGATGAACTCCATAGTTCTACGTACACTCGGTCAAATGCCACACACCCATTGGCTGCCGTCTTGTGAGACGTCCCAACGTAGCAGCCTGTGATTCGATAAAGCTTTGGTCGGGCGTTTCTAATTGGCCCAGAGTCATCCAGGTGAGTTGTGAGCCAGTAGCAGATGCAGCACTGAGGTGTAACTATTTGTATTTTAGCCTGTCGCGAAATGAACCCGCGAATTTTTCCTATCCCTACATATATCGTCATCTAATATGACGTCATGACCGCCATCTATTTTCGTCTGCTGGAGGAAGCCATCTTGTTTCGTCTGTATAAGTGTGCCACCACAATGTAAGTTTATTTATGACTATTAGAGTACAGTAATTATTTATTATTACTGCGATACCCACCATTTTGAAATTTGGGCACCATCTTGTATATCCGTAATTATTTAGCTAAAAATTTTTGGAAAATTCCAAAAATAAAAAAAAATCTGCAATTAATATACCGATCGATGCTATCGATTCCTGTCCTTGGTTCGAACCCTGGATGATGCAAATGTTTTAGTTTTATGTAAAAAAATTATTAATTACATTTAATCCTGAAATAAACTTAGTTTCCTAGCCTACCAACCACCTATAAGCCATTATGACCGCCATTTTGGAAATTTATATTTATTGCCCTGGAAACTCGGGAAAAATTTTAAAAATCATGGATACATTAACAAATTAATTAACTTATACTAGTGGTAGATTTACATCCTTGGTTCGATACTCGGTCACGGAAAAGAGTTACTAAACATAAAATAAATTTCACATTCAGTTTCGTATTACACATATGTTTCATTTTAATTTTTTTAAGGTTTATTAATTAGCATCTACACGAAAAACGACTCGATACAAAATACTTGCTGATAAAAATTAAAATGTTGTTGAAATAACATCCAGACCAGGTATAAAGTTGGTCGTATATACCAGACATCTCTAAACCACAAAGCTAAACGAGTCCTGATACATCCTTAGAATTACACAATAGGAAGCACAGGCAACACAATTTGGAAGCACAGGCAGCACAATTTGGAAGCACAGGCAGCACAATAAGAAGCACAAGCAGCACAATAGGAAGCATATTAATCGTAAGAACAATCAGCGAAAAGGAAGCACAATATTAAAAACTCAATGGAAAAAAAGGAAGCTTAATAACGAGAACTAAGTATTAGTTTGAAATCAGATTACAAGAAATAAGACCTAAGATTTTTAAATTTAAATTATTTATTTCTCAATTTTATTGACATACAAGTTAAACAAGACGTGATTATTCTATGTAGCCAGTCACCCTCAGTTCTTTAAGTATGGAGGCTACTTTGTCATATATGTTATTATTGAGATCACTATTGTCATCATAAACCTAATCTGAATTATTTATTTTATCACGATGTTTCCAGCGTTTCGGAATCACAACTTCACCAAAGCTTTCGAACTTGCTAGCTTTAGGTGCTTTATCACAGTCTTTAATTTGGTCACCAGCCACAGAGTCACTGACGCCATCATAGTAGAAGTCAGCATCTTTACAAAGATTATTGTTAGATTTCGAAATTGTTGACGTCGAAGCTTCTTCGTCGAATTCAAGCTTCCTTTTTAAGTAGTCATCATTGTTCCAAAGTATGGTGGACGTACTTTATATGGGCTTGAATGTATTTTCATTTTTCATATTAACGATTCTTCCATTGTTTTCATACTTCCACAAGTCATCTTCATCCTTCAATTTAAGCTCTTTGCCGAGATCGGAAGAGTCGTGATCATAATCTCGTTCAAGACAAGTAAAAGTGTTGACATAATACAGATTACTCTCCTTTAGATTAGTAGATCCATCGTTGTCCTTTAGCTTGTAAGCAGGCATGACGCTACAAGTTCTTTCATGTCTTGTTAAGCTCTCTCTTCGCGTAAACGACTTGCTACATCAAACACAAATTTTCATATTCCGTAGAGGATTTTTAGCACAGTTATTCTTCTCGTGTTGTCTACCATTCTTTCTCACGATAAATTCATTGCTGCAAAACATACACCTGTATCCTTTCGCTACAAAATCAGACAACGAATCACGATACATGTTAGCTTTCTACGTTTAATGACAGATGCAGATTGAGAGTTTTCAATTGCTACAGTTACTTAAATAGAATATTTTTAATACTTCATCAGCGAGATGTAGGTTCTCTCATGCAAAGGAACTTGTTGTAAGTAGTTCTGATTTATGTCAACGGATGACGTTACGTGTTTTGGTAGGTAAAAAAATTATTTATTTCGTTTATGTGGGATGCGGGATGCGCACTATCGATCGCTTGACACCAAGACGAAGGAAGTTCATCCTTCATGTTAGTACTTTTCAGCAGTCTCAAGGCTCATCATTCGACTGAGTAATAGGTGTTATTTGTTTTAAAATCCACCAGATTAAAAAAAACTCATTTTATCGATAATTTAGTAGCAGAAATTCATTATTTAAAAACAACTCTAAATAAATTGCATGATTCATTAAGTAAAAATTAATTTCCGGGTACAGATTAATTTATTAGATATTCCAGAAGCACTCGGAGAACATCAGCAGAAGTCTCTAAATGAAAAACCAGGATTACCCTACATGGAGAAAACCTTCAAAGTAGAGACAGGAATAACCAGGAGCAACCGGAGAAAACCAACACACTTTTACCAGATATGAATAAATCACATAAAAAAGAATTTAAAAAAAATAACAAAAAATATTGAAAATAAAATAATTTATTCAAAAAATTCAAAACAAATTCTGACTTGTGCAAGAACTCTATTTTTGTTCATGAAAAGAGAATTTACCAATTTCGTAACTGTTTTCTGGGAAATTAATCTGAACTTTACTAAAATGAAACCGTAGTTACAATGCTGTTGTAATTCTGAACAGGTGTATAGGAAAATTATTTCTAAAATTAAAAAAAAATAGCGATCATCACTTAAATTCGTAACTTAGGCATTAGAACAATATTAAATATTTTTTTGTCATTTTGACCCCCTGAACACATGAACTAAATATACTACAGTCTAACGTGGTTGCACTTTAATGGAGAAAACTTTCTCCTAGACTCCGTAAACCGAGGGCAAATAATCTACCAAACAAGTAAAATTCACGGCTGAGAATCAAGGTAAAGTCGAATCTAAATTTCCTAACTTCTGCGACTAATGGTTTGGGATGTATATAATGACTGTATGAGTCCGACAGTCGGTTAAACGTTTGAATTAATACACGTAAATTGTTATTTAAAAAAATCCAAGGGAGTTTTGACACAAGGTAAGTACTTATAGCTGGCAACACTGATATATTACCTTTAAATCAATATTCAAAGTTACAACAGTTGCCCCTAATCAATATTTTCTTTCATATACAGTAATTACATTAGATAGTTTTGGGTCGCATTTTTATTACAACAAAATCGGCCATAAAACTTGCAATTTTGGAACACTAACTACCATATTTCGGCAGTAACCAGCACTAACATAGCACTAACAAATGCATTTATTGAAATTATCATATTGAGCTTTTTCCTATGTTTCCGGGCCAGCTTGACGTCAAGCCAACCCGGATCACTAAATCGGCCATAAAAGTTGCAATTTTGGAGCACTAACGACCACATTTTTGCACTAACCAGCACTAACGTAGCACTAACGAATGCATTCACTGAATTTTCCGTATTGTGCTTTTTCCTATGTTTCCGGGCCAGCTTGACGTCAAGCCAGCCCGGATCACTAAATCGGCCATAAAAGTTGCAATTTTGGAGCACTAACAACCAAATTTCGGCACTTACCAGCACTAACGTAGCACTAACGAATGCATTCATTGAATTTTTCATATTGTGCTTTTTCCTATGTTTCCGGGCCAGCTTGACGTCAAGCCAGCCCGGATCACTAAATCGGCCATAAAAGTTGCAATTTTGGAGCACTAACGACCACATTTTGGCACTAACCAGCACTAACGTAGCACTAACGAATGCATTCATTGAATTTTTCATATTGTGCTTTTTCCTATGTTTCCGGGCCAGCTTGACGTCAAGTCAGCCCGGATCACTAAATCGGCCATTAAAGTTGCAATTTTGGAGCACTAACGACCAAATTTCGGCACTAACCAGCACTAACGTAGCACTAACGAATGCATTTATTAAATTTTTCATATTGTGCTTTGTCCTATGTTTCCGGGCCAGCTTGACGTCAAGCCAGCCCGGATCACTAAATCGGCCATAAAAGTTGCAATTTTGGAGCACTAACGACCACATTTTGGCACTAACCAGCACTAACGTAGCACTAACGAATGCATTCATTGAATTTTTCATTTTGTGCTTTTTCCTATGTTTCCGGGCCAGCTTGACGTCAAGTCAGCCCGGATCACTAAATCGGCCATTAAAGTTGCAATTTTGGAGCACTAACGACCAAATTTCGGCACTAACCAGCACTAACGTAGCACTAACGAATGCATTTATTAAATTTTTCATATTGTGCTTTGTCCTATGTTTCCGGGCCAGCTTGACGTCAAGCCAGCCCGGATCACTAAATCGGCCATAAAAGTTGCAATTTTGGAGCACTAACGACCACATTTTGGCACTAACCAGCACTAACGTAGCACTAACGAATGCATTCATTGAATTTTTCATTTTGTGCTTTTTCCTATGTTTCCGGGCCAGCTTGACGTCAAGCCAGCCCGGATCACTAATTCGGCCATAAAAGTTGCAATTTTGGAGCACTAACGACCACATTTTGGCACTAACCAGCACTAACGTAGCACTAACGAATGCATTCATTGAATTTTCCGTATTGTGCTTTTTCCTATGTTTCCGGGCCAGCTTGACGTCAAGCCAGCCCGGATCACTAAATCGGCCATAAAAGTTGCAATTTTGGAGCACTAACGACCAAATTTCGGCACTAACCAGCACTAACGTAGCACTAACGAATTTTGAAAAAAAATTATTCCCGACGAAATGTGACCGGGCCCACTTGACGGACATTTGTCTGGCGACCCCCGCGCGGATGAAGTGCAGTGCGTGCCTTGTGCCCGCGGTCCGCGCGTGTGCCTGAGTTGTGCGCGCGGGGTGCACACCCCCTCGCCGCATTGTGCGCTGACAAATGACTGGCTGGGGCGGGGTTCGATGACAGAATAAAGGTCACCCCTGTGACCCCCTTTTCCACCCCCCTGCCCCGTCGGGCCATTATGAACATTGACGAGGTGCCCCAGAGGAGGCCGTCATACCGCGTGGATAAAGGTCGACTGTGTAGCAAGATGGATTGACTGCGCCACTGTGGATGGGGTTGAAGGTTCCGAGCGGAAACAGAAGACAGACAGATGGATCCCACCCGTGATCTGGATTTTTTATCCGCCCGCCACCGTGAACGTGCGTAGCATGTTTCCTATTGGGATTACCTAAGGCGCCCGTTGAAAAATTATGGATATAAAAAACACTTTAATTTAATATACATGAACAATTTAGTAAAAATTCAATTTATTTAATATTGTGCAAATGAAAATTATTTATTATATATATATGTGTGTGTGTGAAACTAAATAAATAAATTATATCACAAAAATTGTCTTCAATTAATAAACACTCTTGAAAAACTACATTGCGTGTTAATTGTCTCTGGACATTCAAAAATCTTCTTTGCTGTGGATTCGATTCATTATATACATCTTCACTTGACTTGCAACTGTTGATCG
>NW_026963204.1:0-14540 GCF_032445375.1 Bacillus rossius redtenbacheri | reverse complement strand
AGGAAGCAATTAGGCAGTTAATTAGGCAGGCAATTAGGCAGATAATTAAGCAGGCAATTAGGAAGTTAATTAGGCGGTCAATTAGGCAGGCAATTGGAAAGTTAATTAGGCAGGCAATTGGGCACATAATTAGGCAGTTAATTAGGCAGGCAATTAGGCAGTTTATTAGGCAGGCAATTAGGCAGATGATTAAGCAGGCTATTAGGCAGTTAATTAGGCGGTCAAAAAGCAGGAAATTAGGCAGGCAATAAGGCAGTTTATTAGTCAAGCAATTAGGCAGGCAATTAGGCAGGCAATTAGGCAGGTAATAAAGCAGGCAATTATGCAGTTAATTAGGCAAGCAGGCAATTAGGCGGGCAGGCAAATAAGCAGGCAATTAAGCAGTTAATTAGGCAGGCAGGCAATTTGGCAGGTAATTAGGCAGGCTATTAGGCAGGCCGTTAGGCAGTTAATTAGGCGTTCAATTAGGCAGGCAATTGGGCAGTTAATTAGGCAGTTAATTAGGCAGGCAATTGGGCAGTTAATTAGGCAGTTAATTAGGCAGGCAATTGTGCAGTTAATAAGGTAGTTAATTAGGCAGGCAATAAGGCAGGCAATTAGGCAGATAATTAGACAGTCAGTTAGGCAGAAAATTAAGCAGGCAATCATGCAGATAATTAGGCAGGCAATTAGGCAGGCACTTAGGCAGTTAATTAGGCAGGCAAATAGGCAGATAATAAGGCAGGCAATTAGTCAGTTTATTAGTCAAGCAATTAGGCAGGCAATTAGGCAGGCAATAAGGCAGGTAATTAAGCAGGCAATTATGCAGTTAATTAGGCAAGCAAATAGGCAGTCAATTAGGCAGGCAATAAGGCAGGCAATTAAGCAGGCAATTATGCAGTTAATTAGGCAAGCAATTAGGCAAGCAGGCAATTAGGCAGGCAGGCAATTAGGCAGGCAATTAAGCAGTTTATTAGGCAGGCAATTTGGCAGGTAATTAGGTAGGCTATTAGGCATACAATTAGGCAGGCAATTAGGCAGTTAATTAGGCGGTCAATTAGGCAGGCAGTTAATTAGGCAGTTAATTAGGCAGGCAATTAGGCGGTTAATTTGACACGCAATTAGGCATTTAATTAGGCAGTTAATTAAGCAGGCAATTGTGCAGTTAATTAGGTAGTTAATTAGGCAGGCAATAAGGCAGTTAATTAGGCAGGCAATTAGGCAGATAATTAAGCAGTTAATTAGGCAGTTAATTAGGCGGTCAATTAGGCAGGCAGTTAATTAGGCAGTTAATTAAACAGGCAATTAGGCGGTTAATTAAACAGGCAATTGGGCAGTTAATTAGGCAGTTAATTAGACAGGCAATTAGGCATTTAATTAAGAGGTAATTAGGCAGGCAATTAAGCAGATAATTAGGCAGGCAATTAAAAGGCAATTAGGCAGTTAATTAGGCAGGCAATTAGGCAGGCACTTAGGCAGTTAATTAGGCAGTTAATTATGCAGGCAATTGGGCTGTTTATTAGGCAGGCAATTGGGCGGGCAATTAAGTAGGCACTTAGGCAGTTATTTAGGCAGGCAATTAGGCTGATAATAAGGCAGGCTATTAGGCATAAAATTAGGCAGTTAATTAGGCGGTCAATTAGGCAGGCAGTTAATTAGGCAGTTAATTAGGCTGGCAATTAGGTGGTTAAGTAAACAGGCAATTAGGCATTTAATTAGGCAGTTAATTAGGCAGGCAATTGTGCAAGTTATTAGGCAGTTAATTAGGCAAATAATTAGGCAGGCAATAAGGCAGATAATTAGGCAGTTAATTAGGCAGGCAATTAAGCAATTATTAAGCAGATAATTAGGCAGGCAATTAGGCAGATAATTAATCAGGCAATTAGGTGGTTTATTAGGCGGTCAATTAAGCAGGCAATTAGGCAGTTAATTAAACAGGCAATTGGGCAGTTAATTAGGCAGTTAATTAGACAGGCAATTAGGCATTTAATTAGGAGTTAATTAGGCAGGCAATTAAGCAGATAATTAGGCAAGCAATTAGGCAGGCACTTAGGCTGTTAATAAGGCAGTTATTTGGGCAGGCAATTGGGCAGTTAATTAGGCAGGCAATTGGGCAGGCAATAAGGCAGTTAATTAGACAGGCAATTAGGCAGGCACTTAGGCAGTTAATTAGGCAGGCAATTAGGCTGATAATAAGGCAGGCAATTAGGCAGTTTATTAGGCAGGCAATTAGGCAGGCAATTGGGCAGTTAATTAGGCAGTTAATAAGGCAGGCAATTGGGCAGTTAATTAGGCAGTTAATTAGGCAGGCAATTAAGCAGATAATTAGGCAGTTAATTAGGCAGGCAATTAGGCAGTTAATTAGGCTGTCAATTAGGCAGGCAATTAAGCAGATAATTAGGCAGATAATTAGGCAGGCAATTAGGCAAATAATTAAGCAGGCAATTAGGTGGTTTATTAGGCAGGCAGTTAATTAGGCAGTTAATTAAGCAGGCAATTAAGCTGTTAATTAGACAGGCAATTAGGCATTTAATTAGGCAGTTAATTAGGCGGTCAATTAGGCAGGCAGTTAATTAGGCAGTTAATTAAGCAGGCAATTAAGCTGTTAATTAGACAGGCAATTAGGCATTTAATTAGGCAGTTAATTAGGCAGGCAATTGTGCAGTTAATTAAGCAGTTAATTAGGCAAATAATTAGGCAGGCAATTAAGCAGATAATTAGGCAGTTAATTAGGCAGGCAATTAAGCAGATAATTAGGCAGGCAATTAGGCAGATAATTAATCAGGCAATTAGGTGGTTTATTAGGCGGTCAATTAAGCAGGCAATTAGGCAGTTAATTAAACAGGCAATTGGGCAGTTAATTAGGCAGTTAATTAGACAGGCAATTAGGCATTTAATTAGGAGTTAATTAGGCAGGCAATTAAGCAGATAATTAGGCAAGCAATTAGGCAGGCACTTAGGCTGTTAATAAGGCAGTTAATTAGGCAGGCAATTGGGCAGTTAATTAGGCAGGCAATTGGGCAGGCAATAAGGCAGTTAATGAGACAGGCAATTAGGCAGGCACTTAGGCAGTTAATTAGGCAGACAATTAGGCTGATAATAAGGCAGGCAATTAGGAAGTTAATTAGGCAGGCAATTAGACAGTTAATTAGGCGGTCAATTAGGCAGGAAATTGGGCAGTTAATTGGGCAGTTAATTAGGCAGGCAATTGGGCAGTTAATTAGGCAGTTAATTAGGCAGGCAATTAAGCAGATAATTAGGCAGTTAATTAGGCAGTTAATTAGGCTGTCAATTAGGCAGGCAATTAAGCAGATAATTAGGCAGATAATTAGGCAGGCAATTAGGCAAATAATTAAGCAGGCAATTAGGTGGTTAATTAGGCGGTAATTAAGCAGGCAATTAGGCAGTTAATTAAACAGGCTATTGGGCAGTTAATTAGGCAGTTAATTAGACAGGCAATTAGGCATTTAATTAAGAGTTAATTAGGCAGGCAATTAAGCAGATAATTAGGCAGGCAATTAAAAAGGCAATTAGGCAGTTAATTAGGCAAGCAATTAGGCAGTTAATTAGGCAGGCAATTGGGCAGTTAATTAGGCAGGCAATTGGGCAGTTAATTAGGCAGGCAATTGGGCAGGCAATTGGGCAGTTAATTAGGCAGGCAATTGGGCAGGCAATAAGGCAGTTAATTAGACAGGCAATTAGGCAGGCACTTAGGCAGTTATTTAGGCAGGCAATTAGGCTGATAATAAGGCAGGCAATTAGGCAGTTAATTAGGCAGGCAATTAGGCAGTTAATTAGGCAGGCAATTAGGCAGTTAATTAGGCGGTCAATTAGGCAGGCAATTGGGCAGTTAATTAGGCAGTTAATTAGGCAGGCAATTGGGCAGTTAATTAGGCAGTTAATTAGGCAGGCAATTAAGCAGACAATTAGGCAGTTAATTAGGCAGGCAATTAGGCAGTTAATTAGGCTGTCAATTAGGCAGGCAATTGGGCAATTGATTAGGCGGTCAATTAGGCAGACAATTGGGCAGTTAATTAGGCAGTTAATTAGGCAGGCTGTTGGGCAGGCAATTAGGCAGTTAATTAGGCAGTTAATTAGGCAGGCAATTACGCAATTAATTAGGCAGTTAATTAGACAGGCAATTAGGCATTTAATTAGGAGTTAATTAGGCAGGCAATTAAGCAGGCAATTAGGCAATTAGGCAGTTAATTAGGCAGGCCATTGGGCAGTTAATTAGGCAGGCAATTTGAAAGTTAATTAGGCAGTTAATTAGACAGGCAATTAGGCATTTCCTTAGGCCGTTAATTAGGCAGGCAATTGTGCAGTTAATTAGGTAGTTAATTAGGCAGGCAACTAGGGAGGTAATTATACAGTTAATTAGGCAGGCAATTAGGCAGATAATTAAGCAGGCAATTAGGCAGTTAATTAGACAGGCAATTAGGCAGGCACTTAGGCAGTTAATTAGGCAGTTAATTAGGCAGTTAATTGGGCAGGCAATTGGGCAGGCAATAAGGCAGTTAATTAGACAGGCAATTAGGCATTTCATTAGGCCGTTAATTAGGCAGGCAATTGTGCAGTTAATTAGGTAGTTAATTAGGCAGGCAACTAGGGAGGCAATTAGGCAGTTAATTAGGCAGGCACTTAGGCAGTTAATAAGGCAGGCCAATAGGCAGATAATAAGGCAGTAAATTAGGCAGTTAATTAGGCAGGCAATTAGGCAGGCAATTAGGAAAATAATTAGGCAGTTAATTAGGCAGGCAATTAGGCAGGCAATTAGGCAGTTTATTAGTCAAGCAATTAGGCAGGCAATTAGGCAGGCAATTAGGCAGATAATTAAGCAGGCAATCAGGCAGTTAATAAGCCTGGCAATTAGGCAGGCACTTAGGCGGTTAATTAGGCAGGCAATTAGGCAGATAATAAAGCAGACAATTAGGCAGGCGATTAGGCAGGGAATTAGGCAGTTAATTAGGCAGGCAATTGGGCATGCAATTGGACAGTTATTTAGGCAGTTAATAAGGCAGGCAATTGGGCAGTTAACTAGGCAGTTAATTAGGCAGGCAATTAAGCAGATAATTAGGCAGGCAATTAGGCAGTTTATTAGTCAAGCAATTAGGCAGGCAATTAGGCAGGCAATTAGGCAGGTAATTAAGCAGGCAATTATGCAGTTAATAAGGCAAGCATTTAGGCAAGCAGGCAATTTGGCAGGCAGGTAAATAAGCAGGCGATTAAGCAGTTAATTAGCCAGGCAGCCAATTTGGCAGGTAATTAGGCTGGTAATTAGGCAGTTAATTAGGTGGTCAATTAGGCAGGCAATTGGGCAGTTAATTAGGCAGTTAATTTGGCAGCGAATTAAGTAAATAATTAGGCATATAATTAGACAGATAATTAAGCAGGCAATTAGGCAATTAATTAGGCGGTCAATTTAGCAGGCAATTAGGCAGTTAATTAGGCAGGCAATTAGGCAGTTAATTAGGCAGGCAATTGGGCAGTTAATTAGGCAGCCAATTAGGCAGAAGATTAAGCAGGCAATTAGGCAGGCAATTAGGCAGATAATTAAGCAGTCAATTAGGCAGTTAATTAGGCAGGCAATTAAGCAGTTAATTAGGCAGACAATTAGGCAGATAATAAAGCAGGCAATTAGGAAGGCAATTAGGCAGTTAATTAGGCAGGCAATTAGGCAGATAATTAAGCAGGCAATTAGGCAGTTAATTAGGCGGTCAATTAGGCAGGCAATTGGGAAGTTAATTAGGCAGGAAATTGGGCACATAATTAGGCAGTTAATTAGGCAGGCAATTAGGCAGTTTATTAGGCAGGCAATTAGGCAGATGATTAAGCAGGCAATTAGGCAGTTAATAAGGCGGTCAAAAAGCAGGCAATTAGGCAGGCAATAAGGCAGTTTATTAGTCAAGCAATTAGGCAGGCAATTAGGCAGGCAATTAGGCAGGTAATTAAGCAGGCAATTATGCAGTTAATTAGGCAAGCAGGCAATTAGGCAGGCAGGCAAATAAGCAGGCAATTAAGCAGTTAATTAGGCAGGCAGGCAATTTGGCAGGTAATTAGGCAGGCTTTTAGGCAGGCTGTTAGGCAGTTAATTAGGCGTTCAATTAGGCAGGCAATTGGGCAGTTAATTAGGCAGTTAATTAGGCAGGCAATTGGGCAGTTAATTAAACAGGCAATTGGGCAGTTAATTAGGCAGTTAATTAGACAGGCAATTAGGCATTTAATTAGGAGTTAATTAGGCAGGCAATTAAGCAGATAATTAGGCAGGCAATTAAAAAGGCAATTAGGCAGTTAGTTAGGCAGGCAATTAGGCAGGCACTTAGGCAGTTAATTAGGCAGTTAATTAGGCAGGCAATTGGGCAGTTAATTAGGCAGGCAATTGGGCAGTTAATTAGGCAGGCAATTGGGCAGGCAATAAAGCAGTTAATTAGACAGGCAATTAGGCAGGCACTTAGGCAGTTAATTAGGCAGGCAATTGGGCTGATAATAAGGCAGGCAATTAGGCAGTTAATTATGCAGGCAATTAGGCAGTTAATTAGGCGGTCAATTAGGTAGGCAATTGGGCAGTTAATAAGGCAGTTAATTAGGCAGGCAATTGTGCAGTTAATTAAGCTGTTAATTAGGCAGGTAATTAAGCAGATAATTAGGCAGTTAATTAGGCAGGCAATTAGGCAGTTAATTAGGCTGTCAATTAGGCAGGCAATTGGGCAGTTGATTAGGCGGTCAATTAGGCAGACAATTGGGCAGTTAATTAGGTAGGCAGTTGGGCAGGCAATTAGGCAGTTAATTAGGCAGTTAATTAGGCAGGCAATTGGGCAGTTAATTAGGCAGTTAATAAGACAGGCAATTAGGCATTTAATTAGGAGTTAATTAGGCAGGCAATTAAGCAGATAATTAGGCAGGCAATTAGGCAGTTAATTAGGCAGGCCATTGGGCAGTTAATTAGGCAGTTAATTAGGCAGGCAATTTGGCAGTTAATTAGGCAGTTAATTAGACAGGAAATTAGGCATTTCATTAGGTCGTTAATTAGGCAGGCAATTGTGCAGTTAATTAGGTAGTTAATTAGGCAGGCAACTAGGGAGGCAATTAGGCAGTTAATTAGGCAGGCAATTAGGCAGATAATTAAGCAGGCAATCAGGCAGTTATTAAGCCTGGCAATTAGGCAGGCACTTAGGCGGTTAATTAGGCAGGCAATTTGGCAGATAATAAAGCAGACAATTAGGCAGGCAATTAGGCAGGGAATTAGGCAGTTAATTAGGCAGGCAATTGGGCATGCGATTGGACAGTTATTTAGGCAGTTAATAAGGCAGGCAATTGGGCAGTTAATTAGGCAGTTAATTAGGCAGGCAATTAAGCAGATGATTAAGCAGGCAATTAGGCAGGCAATTAGGCAGATAATTAAGTAGGCAATTAGGCAGTTAATTAAGCAGGCAATTAAGCAGTTAATTAGGCAGACAATTAGGCAGATAATGAAGCAGGCAATTAGGAAGCAATTAGGCAGTTAATTAGGCAGGCAATTAGGCAGATAATTAAGCAGGCAATTAGGAAGTTAATTAGGCGGTCAATTAGGCAGGCAATTGGAAAGTTAATTAGGCAGGCAATTGGGCACATAATTAGGCAGTTAATTAGGCAGGCAATTAGGCAGTTTATTAGGCAGGCAATTAGGCAGATGATTAAGCAGGCAATTAGGCAGTTAATTAGGCGGTCAAAAAGCAGGCAATTAGGCAGGCAATAAGGCAGTTTATTAGTCAAGCAATTAGGCAGGCAATAAGGCAGGCAATTAGGCAGATAATTAGACACAGATAATTAGGCAGGCAATTAGGCAGGCACTTAGGCAGTTAATTAGGCAGGCAAATAGGCAGATAATAAGGCAGGCAATTAGTCAGTTTATTAGTCAAGCAATTAGGCAAGCAGGCAATTAGGCAGGCAGGCAATTAGGCAGGCAATTAAGCAGTTTATTAGGCAGGCAATTTGGCAGGTTATTAGGCAGGCTATTAGGCATACAATTAGGCAGGCAATTAGGCAGTTAATTAGGCGGTCAATTAGGCAGGCAGTTAATTAGGCAGTTAATTAGGCAGGCAATTAGGCGGTTAATTTGACACGCAATTAGGCATTTAATTAGGCAGTTAATTAAGCAGGCAATTGTGCAGTTAATTAGGTAGTTAATTAGGCAGGCAATTAGGCAGTTAATTAGGCAGGCAATTAGGCAGATAATTAAGCAGTTAATTAGGCAGTTAATTAGGCGGTCAATTAGGCAGGCAGTTAATTAGGCAGTTAATTAAACAGGCAATTAGGCGGTTAATTAAACAGGCAATTGGGCAGTTAATTAGGCAGTTAATTAGACAGGCAATTAGGCATTTAATTAAGAGGTAATTAGGCAGGCAATTAAGCAGATAATTAGGCAGGCAATTAAAAGGCAATTAGGCAGTTAATTAGGCAGGCAATTAGGCAGGCACTTAGGCAGTTATTAGGCAGTTAATTATGCAGGCAATTGGGCTGTTTATTAGGCAGGCAATTGGGCGGGCAATTAAGTAGGCACATAGGCAGTTATTTAGGCAGGCAATTAGGCTGATAATAAGGCAGGCTATTAGGCATAAAATTAGGCAGTTAATTAGGCGGTCAATTAGGCAGGCAGTTAATTAGGCAGTTAATTAGGCTGGCAATTAGGTGGTTAATTAAACAGGCAATTAGGCATTTAATTAGGCAGTTAATTAGGCAGGCAATTGTGCAAGTTATTAGGCAGTTAATTAGGCAAATAATTAGGCAGGCAATAAGGCAGATAATTAGGCAGTTAATTAGGCAGGCAATTAAGCAATTATTAAGCAGATAATTAGGCAGGCAATAAGGCAGATAATTAATCAGGCAATTAGGTGGTTTATTAGGCGGTCAATTAAGCAGGCAATTAGGCAGTTAATTAAACAGGCAATTGGGCAGTTAATTAGGCAGTTAATTAGACAGGCAATTAGGCATTTAATTAGGAGTTAATTAGGCAGGCAATTAAGCAGATAATTAGGCAAGCAATTAGGCAGGCACTTAGGCTGTTAATAAGGCAGTTATTTAGGCAGGCAATTGGGCAGTTAATTAGGCAGGCAATTGGGCAGGCAATAAGGCAGTTAATTAGACAGGCAATTAGGCAGGCACTTAGGCAGTTAATTAGGCAGGCAATTAGGCTTATAATAAGGCAGGCAATTAGGCAGTTTATTAGGCAGGCAATTAGGCAGTTAATTAGGCGGTCAATTAGGCAGGCAATTGGGCAGTTAATTAGGCAGTTAATAAGGCAGGCAATTGGGCAGTTAATTAGGCAGTTAATTAGGCAGGCAATTAAGCAGATAATTAGGCAGTTAATTAGGCAGGCAATTAGGCAGTTAATTAGGCTGTCAATTAGGCAGGCAATTAAGCAGATAATTAGGCAGATAATTAGGCAGGCAATTAGGCAAATAATTAAGCAGGCAATTAGGTGGTTTATTAGGCAGGCAGTTAATTAGGCAGTTAATTAAGCAGGCAATTAAGCTGTTAATTAGACAGGCAATTAGGCATTTAATTAGGCAGTTAATTAGGCAGATAATTAGGCAGGCTATAAGGCATACAATTAGGCAGGCAATTAGGCGGTCAATTAGGCAGGCAGTTAATAAGGCAGTTAATTAAGCAGGCAATTAAGCTGTTAATTAGACAGGCAATTAGGCATTTAATTAGGCAGTTAATTAGGCAGGCAATTAGGCAGTTTATTAGTCAAGCAATTAGGCAGGCAATTAGGCAGGCAATTAGGCAGGTAATTAAGCAGGCAATTATGCAGTTAATTAGGCAAGCATTTAGGCAAGCAGGCAATTATGCAGTTAATTAGGCAAGCAATTAGGCAAGCAGGCAATTTGGCAGGCAGGTAAATAAGAAGGCGATTAAGCAGTTAATTAGGCAGGCAGCCAATTTGGCAGGTAATTAGGCTGGTAATTAGGCAGGCTATTAGGCAGTTAATTAGGTAGTCAATTAGGCAGGCAATTGGGCAGTTAATTAGGCAGTTAATTAGACAGATAATTAAGCAGGCAATTAGGCAATGAATTAGGCGCTAAATTAAGCAGGCAATTAGCAGTTAATTAGGCAGGCAATTAGGCAGTTAATTAGGCAGGCAATTGGGCAGTTAATTAGGCAGGCAATTAGGCAGATGATTAAGCAGGCAATTAGGCAGGCAATTATGCAGATAATTAAGCAGGCAATTAGGCAGTTAATTAGGCGGTCAATTAGGCAGCCAATTAGGCAGTTAATTAGGCAGTTTATTAGTCAAGCAATTAGGCAGGCAATTAGGCAGGCAATAAGGCAGGTTATTAAGCAGGCAATTAGGCAGGCAATAAGGCAGGTTATTAAGCAGGCAATTATGCAGTTAATTAGGCAAGCAATTAGGCAGGCAATTAGGCAGGCAATTAGGCAGTTAATTAGGCATTTAATTAGACAGGCCATTAGGCATTTAATTAGGCAGTTGATTAGGCAGGAAATTGTGCAGTTAATTAGGTAGATCATTAGGCAGGCAATTAGGCAGGCAATTAGGCAGTTAATTAGGCAGGCAATTAGGAAGTTGATTAGGCAGGCAATTAGGCAGGCAATTAAGCCGGCAATCAGGCAGGCAATTAGGCAGTTTATTAGTCAAGCAATTAGGCAGGCAATTAGGCAGGCAATTAGGCAGTTATTTAGGCAGTTAATTAGGCAGGCAATAGGGCAATTAATTAGGCAGTTAATTGGACAGGCAATTAGGAAGTTAATTAGGCTGTCAATTAGGCAGGCAATTAGGCAGTTAATTAGGTAGTTAATTAGGCAGGCAATTGGGCAGTTTATTAGGCAGTTATTAGGCATGCAATTAAGCAGATAATTAAGCAGATAATTAGGCAGGCAATAAGGCAGATAATTAAGCAGGCAATTAGGCGGTTAATTAGGCGGTCAATTAGGCAGGCAATTAGGCAGTTTATTAGGCAGGCAATTAAGCAGATGATTAAGCAGGCAATTAGGCAGGCAATTAGGCAGATAATTAAACAGGCAATTAGGCAGTTAATTAAGCAGGCAATTAAGCAGTTAATTAGGCAGACAATTAGGCAGATAATGAAGCAGGCAATTAGGAAGCAATTAGGCAGTTAATTAGGCAGGCAATTAGGCAGATAATTATGCAGGCAATTAGGCAGTTAATTAGGCGGTCAATTAGGCAGGCAATTGGAAAGTTAAATATGCAGGCAATTGGGCACATAATTAGGCAGTTATTTAGGCAGGCAATTAGGCAGTTTATTAGGCAGGCAATTAGGCAGATGATTAAGCAGGCAATTAGGCAGGCAATAAGGCAGTTTATTAGTCAAGCAATTAGGCAGGCAATTAGGCAGGCAATTAGGCAGGTAATAAAGCAGGCAATTATGCAGTTAATTAGGCAAGCAGGCAATTAGGCAGGCAGGCAAATAAGCAGGCAATTAAGCAGTTAATTAGGCAGGCTATTAGGCAGGCCGTTAGGCAGTTAATTAGGCGTTCAATTAGGCAGGCAATTGGGCAGTTAATTAGGCAGTTAATTAGGCAGGCAATTGGGCAGTTAATTAGGCAGTTAATTAGGCAGGCAATTGTGCAGTTAATAAGGTAGTTAATTAGGCAGGCAATAAGGCAGGCAATTAGGCAGATAATTAGACAGTCAGTTAGGCAGAAAATTAAGCAGGCAATCACACAGATAATTAGGCAGGCAATTAGGCAGGCACTTAGGCAGTTAATTAGGCAGGCAAATAGGCAGATAATAAGGCAGGCAATTAGTCAGTTTATTAGTCAAGCAATTAGGCAGGCAATTAGGCAGGCAATAAGGCAGGTAGTTAAGCAGGCAATTATGCAGTTAATTAGGCAAGCAATTAGGCAGTTAATTTGGCAGGCAATTAAGCAAATAATTAGGCAGATAATTAAGCAGGCAATTAGGCAGTTAATTAGGCAGGCAATTAGGCAGTTAATTTGGCAGGCAATTGGGCAGTTAATTAGGCAGTTAATTAGGCAGGCAATTAAGCAGATAATTAGGCAGGCAATTAGGCAGTTTATTAGTCAAGCAATTAGGCAGGCAATTAGGCAGGCAATTAGGCAGTTAATTAGGCAGGCAATTAGGCAGATAATTAAGCAGTTAATTAGGCAGTTAATTAGGCGGTCAATTAGGCAGGCAGTTAATTAGGCAGTTAATTAAACAGGCAATTAGGCGGTTAATTAAACAGGCCATTGGGCAGTTAATTAGGCAGTTAATTAGACAGGCAATTAGGCATTTAATTAAGAGGTAATTAGGCAGGCAATTAAGCAGATAATTAGGCAGGCAATTAAAAGGCAATTAGGCAGTTAATTAGGCAGGCAATTAGGCAGGCACTTAGGCAGTTAATTAGGCAGTTAATTATACAGGCAATTGGGCTGTTTATTAGGCAGGCAATTGGGCGGGCAATTAAGCAGGCACTTAGGCAGTTATTTAGGCAGGCAATTAGGCTGATAATAAGGCAGGCTATTAGGCATAAAATTAGGCAGTTAATTAGGCGGTCAATTAGGCAGGCAGTTAATTAGGCTGGCAATTAGGTGGTTAATTAAACAGGCAATTAGGCATTTAATTAGGCAGTTAATTAAGCAGGCAATTGTGCAAGTTATTAGGCAGTTAATTAGGCAAATAATTAGGCAGGCAATAAGGCAGATAATTAGGCAGTTAATTAGGCAGGCAATTAAGCAGATAATTAAGCAGATAATTAGGCAGGCAATTAGGCAGATAATTAATCAGGCAATTAGGTGGGGTATTAGGCGGTCAATTAAGCAGGCAATTAGGCAGTTAATTAAACAGGCAATTGGGCAGTTAATTAGGCAGTTAATTAGACAGGCAATTAGGCATTTAATTAGGAGTTAATTAGGCAGGCAATTAAGCAGATAATTAGGCAAGCAATTAGGCAGGCACTTAGGCTGTTAATAAGGCAGTTAATTAGGCAGGCAATTGGGCAGTTAATTAGGCAGGCAATTGGGCAGGCAATAAGGCAGTTAATTAGACAGGCAATTAGGCAGGCACTTAGGCAGTTAATTAGGCAGGCAATTAGGCTGATAATAAGGCAGGCAATTAGGCAGTTTATTAGGCAGGCAATTAGGCAGTTAATTAGGCGGTCAATTAGGCAGGCAATTGGGCAGTTAATAAGGCAGTTAATAAGGCAGGCAATTGGGCAGTTAATTAGGCAGTTAATTAGGCAGGCAATTAAGCAGATAATTAGGCAGTTAATTAGGCAGGCAATTAGGCAGTTAATTAGGCTGTCAATTAGGCAGGCAATTAAGCAGATAATTAAGCAGATAATTAGGCAGGCAATTAGGCAAATAATTAAGCAGGCAATTAGGTGGTTAATTAGGCGGTCAATTAAGCAGGTAATTAGGCAGTTAATTAAACAGGCTATTGGGCAGTTAATTAGGCAGTTAATTAGACAGGCAATTAGGCATAAAATTAGGAGTTAATTAGGCAGGCAATTAAGCAGATAATTAGGCAGGCAATTAAAAAGGCAATTAGGCAGTTAATTAGGCAAGCAATTAGGCAGTTAATTAGGCAGGCAATTGGGCAGTTAATTAGGCAGGCAATTGGGCAGTTAATTAGGCAGGCAATTGGGAAGGCAATTGGGCAGTTAATTAGGCAGGCAATTGGGCAGGCAATAAGGCAGTTAATTAGACAGGCAATTAGGCAGGCATTTAGGCAGTTATTTAGGCAGGCAATTAGGCTGATAATAAGGCAGGCAATTAGGCAGTTAATTAGGCAGGCAATTAGGCAGTTAATTAGGCGGTCAATTAGGCAGGAAATTGGGCAGTTAATTAGGCAGTTAATTAGGCAGGCAATTGGGCAGTTAATTAGGCAGTTAATTAGGCAGGCAATTAAGCAGATAATTAGGCAGTTAATTAGGCAGGCAATTATGCAGTTAATTAGGCTGTCAATTAGGCAGGCAATTGGGCAATTGATAAGGCGGTCAATTAGGCAGGCAATTGGGCAATTGATTAGGCGGTCAATTAGGCAGACAATTGGGCAGTTAATTAGGCAGTTAATTAGGCAGGCTGTTGGGCAGGCAATTAGGCAGTTAATTAGGCAGTTAATTAGGCAGGCAATTGGGCAGTTAATTAGGCAGTTAATTAGACAGGCAATTAGGCATTTAATTAGGAGTTAATTAGGCAGGCAATTAAGCAGATAATTAGGCAGGTAATTAAGCAGGCAATTAGGCAATTAGGCAGTTATATGGCAGGCCATTGGGCAGTTAATTAGGCAGGCAATTTGAAAGTTAATTAGGCAGTTAATTAGACAGGCAATTAGGCATTTCATTAGGCAGTTAATTAGGCAGGCAATTAGGCAGTTAATTAGGCAGGCAATTGGGCAGTTAATTAGGCAGGCAATTAGGCAGATGATTAAGCAGGCAATTAGTCAGATAATTAAGCAGGCAATAAGGCAGTTAATTAGGTGGTCAATTAGGCAGCCAATTGGGCAGTTAATTAGGCAGTTAATTAGGCAGGCAATTGGGCAGTTAATTAGTTAGTTAATTAGGCAGGCAATTAAGCATTTAATAAGGCAGGCAATTAGG
>NW_026963203.1:0-7500 GCF_032445375.1 Bacillus rossius redtenbacheri | reverse complement strand
CTACCCTTCAGTAAAGCAGGTATCTCTTATAGATGGTGACTGCACCTTGGCCAGGATTGAAGACCGCGACTAACCCCTTTGAAACTTGTCTCTCAGGGAGCTGCGATCCATCAAACATTTCATTGTTAACAGAGGGGAACCATTACTTGGTTAAGACGATAGGACACGCGTTCCCCACCATTTCGCATCCAATCGAATTGCCGCACAAGAGCTCGTTACCTAAGAAAGGTATAGCATTGGCTCGCAGCTAGTGTATTGCAGTTCAGACAGATAGGCCACTTTAGATAGTTCTTAGTGTTCACAGTTATCACCAAGACTAGACCCATATGGAATTAATTCTTCAAGGAGCAGCGGTCCACCAATAAGAGAGATGAAGACATGTTTTCGGATGGCCACAACGCCCCCTCGCCACCCAAATGTGCATGTTTCAAGTGTACATTGGGAGTCGACGGAACATCGGGAGTCCGCTTGCTTTCTCCGGATCAGCTGCCACCCCCCTGATCTACCAGATAGACAAGAACATGTCTTCTCCGCCAATCTCATCCACCGAAGCTCCGATCATGGCTTCTTCTACCTTTATACTGATATACCCCCACGAGAGCAACATGCGGGCAAGGGAACTCTTGCTACCCTTCAGTAAAGCAGGTATCTCTTATAGATGGTGACTGCACCTTGGCCAGGATTGAAGACCGCGACTAACCCCTTTGAAACTTGTCTCTCAGGGAGCTGCGATCCATCAAACATTTCATTGTTAACAGAGGGGAACCATTACTTGGTTAAGACGACCGGACACGCGTTCCCCACCATTTCGCATCCAATCGAATCGCCGCACAAGAGCTCGTTACCTGAGAAAGGTATAGCATTGGCTCGCAGCTTGTGTATTGCAGTTCAGACAGATAGGCCACTTTAGATAGTTCTTCGTGTTCACAGTTAAGACCACGGCTAGACCCATATGGAATTAATTCTTCAAGGAGCAGCGGTACACCAAGCATTTCATTGTGTACTAGAAAGCACCTCTACCATGTAACAAACATACGACCACCAAATTTCTGCTTACTTCCCCCAGCGGATAGTATTTGCTAGTATCATCCACAAAGTAAATCAATTTTTTCAATGTACCGCTTCTTGGGGGAACTGGGCATGAATCAATCAAGCATTTTGAGGTAGCATGTCCGCTTCACCGCGAGGTGCTCTGAATACCATTATACATTCTTTTTCATCATCCACTTTCAGACCACTACAAGACCCATACTGAATTAATTCCTCAAGGAGCTGCAGTCCACAAAACATTTTACTGTGTACTAGAGGGCACCTCCACCATGTAACAGAAAACATACAACCTTCTTAATTTAATTCTGCATTGTTTCCCAGACGATTTGTTAGCCATACAACAGTACCATCCACAGTAATTCACCTCTTTGAAATCCAATGCATTGTAGAGAAACTGAGGTGGTAGCATTCAAACCGTTCTGTAATGTTAATTCTGCTTCATAGAAAGGTGCTACAGGTTCCACAATAATTAATTGGATATTTTTGCAATATATATAGGGCGAGAAAACTCGGGGGGACTCCCTTTTCATTTATGTACATATTCTTTCCATATTGCAAATAATTCCAATTTTTCCCGATTGCATGTCCCCCTAATATACCCAAAATGGGCCTATCGATGGGTTCACAAAGGTACCCAAAATATGAGATTTTGACTGAAAGAGGCTGGCTAACTTCCGGGAACATGATCATAGGAAATAGGTCAAAATCCCGAATCGCAGTTGTTTACGAACAACCACGAACGGAGACTTAAAATAACCTATAAGGCTGGAATTCATGGGGCCTGTATAACAGGCATTTACACAGACTCTCGGGAGGGAGGGCTCTGTGGCCGGGAGAATTTTCTGGCTCCCCGCCCGAAACTTTTCAGAGTCCCTAATGCCTGCTTGAATGTGAATAAGCAGAGCCCGGTAGCTGATATTTTGCCGGGGTGTGGAGGCCCCGGTCGCCGCCAAATTCCTCTGGTCACAGCTTGTGTTAATACACATGTTAATTTTACATGCAAACCACCAATGACAATTTTCCTCGGCCGCGGAGGCCTCGGTCGCCGCCAGAATTTTCTGGTTCCCGCTCAATATATTGCAGAGTCCTGCAGGCCTGCTTCTGTAGGAATATGCAGAGCCCGGTAGCTGATATTTTGCCGGGGTGAGGAGGCCTCGGTCGCCGCCAAATTCCTCTCATCCCAGCTTGTGTTAATACACATGTTAATTTTACATGCAAAACCACCAATTACCATTTCCTCGGCCGCGGAGGCCTCGGTCGCCGGGAGATTTTCCTGGCTCCCCGCTCAATATACTGCACAGTCCCGCAGGCCTGTCTCCAGTGGAATACACACAGTCCGAGAGCCGAAAATTTGCCGGGGTGTGGAGGCCTCGGTCGCCAACAGATTGCCATAGGCTCTGGCTGCAATATTTACCGTGTATTTTTTCCCTCCAGAGACACCACTACACCCTATATAACCCAAAATGGGCCTTGACGCGTGTACACGCGGAGCCCGAGCGCCGAGAGTTCTCCCGGCCGCGGAGGCCTCGGTCGCCGGGAGAATTTCAACGGCCCCTGCTCGAAATTTTTCTAAGTCCAGAATGCCTGCTTCTCCCAGCCTGTGTTAATACACATGTTAATTTAACATGTAAAATCACCAAGGACCATTTCCTCGGCCGCGGAGGCCTCGGTCACCGCCAGAATTTTCTGGCTGCCCGCTCCCCATGGGTAGACGCGCTGCCCAAGCGCCGAGAGTTCTCCCGGCCGCGGAGGCCTCGGTCGCCGGGAGAATTTCTCCGGCCCCTGCTCGAAATTTTTCAAAGTCCAGAATGCCTGCTTCTCCCAGCATGTGTTAATACACATGTTAATTTAACATGTAATATTACCAATGACCTTTTCCTCGGCCGCGGAGGCCTCGGTCGCCGCCAGAATTTTCTGGCTGCCCGCTCCCCATGGGTAGACGCGGAGCCCGAGCGCCGAGAGTTCTCCCGGCCGCGGAGGCCTCGGTCGCCGGGAGAATTTCTCCGGCCCCTGCTCGAAATTTTTCAAAGTCCAGAATGCCTAGTTCTCCCAGCCTGTGTTAATACACATGTTAATTTAACATGTAAAATTACCAAGGATTATTATCCCGGCCGCAGAGGCCTCGGTCGCCGCCAGAAATTTCTGGCTCCCCGCTCAATGTATTGCAGAGTCCCGCAGGCTTGCTTCTCCAAGCCTGTGTTAATACACATGTTAATTTAACATGTAAAATTACAGAGGATTATTTCCCCGGCCGCGGAGGCCTCGGTCGCCGCCAGAATTTTCTGGCTGCCCGCTCAATGTATTGCAGAGTCCCGCAGGCTTGCTTCTCCAAGCCTGTGTTAATACACATGTTAATTTAACATGCAAAATCACCAATGACAAATTCCTCGGCCGCGGAGGCCTCGATCGCCGGGAAAATGTTCTGGCTCCCTGCTCGAATTTTTTTTCTAAGTCCCGATTCGCTATTACAGGCTGGCGCACGGAGTCCGAGGGGCGTAAATATGCCGGGTAGTGGTGCCTTCCGTCGCCGAGACATTTTACAATTGCCTGGGAGCAGTATTTAACATGTTAATTTTTTCCCCTCGTGACACCACTACCCCCTATATAACGCAAAATGGGCCTTGCCAAGGGGGCGCGCAACGCCCGAGCGCGGGCGTTTTTCCCGGCCGCCGAGACCTCCATCGCCGGGAGAATGTCTTCAGCTATTTGCTAGATTTCCCGATTCGCCCCGCACGACAAACAACCACGAACGAGGTGGTTTTCGAGAGTTCTCCCGGCCGCGGAGGCCTCGGTCGCAGGGAGAATTTCCCTGGCCCCTGCTCGAAATTTTTCTAAGTCCAGAATGCCTGCATCTCCCAGCCTGTGTTAAAACACATGTTAATTTAACATGTAAAATTACCAATGACCATTTCCTCGGCCGCAGAGGCCTCGGTCGCAGCCAGAATTTTCTGGCTCCCTGCTCAATATATTGCAGAGTCCCGCATGCTTGCTTCTCCAAGCCTGTGTTAATACACATGTTAATTTAACATGTAAAATTACCGAGGATTATTTCCCCGGCCGCGGAGGCCTCGGTCGCCGCCAGAAATTTCTGGCTCCCCGCTCAATATATTGCAGCGACCCGCAGGCTTGCTTCTCCCAGCCTGTGTTAATACACATGTTAATTTAACATGTAAAATCACCAAGGACCATTTCCTCGGCCGCGGAGGCCTCGGTCGCCGCCAGAATTTTCTGGCTGCCCGCTCCCCATGTGTAGACGCGGAGCCCGAGCGCCGAGAGTTCTCCCGGCCGCGGAGGCCTCGTAGCCGGGAGAATTTCTCGGGCCCCTGCTCGAAATTTTTCTAAGTCCAGAATGCCTGCTTCTCCCAGCCTGTGTTAATACACATGTTAATTTAACATGTAATTTTACCAATGACCTTTTCCTCGGCCGCGGAGGCCTCGGTCGCCGCCAGAATTTTCTGGCTCCCGGCTCAATATATTACAGAGTCCCGCAGGCCTGTCTCCAGTGGAATACACACAGTCCGAGAGCCGAAAATTTGCCGGGGTGTGGAGGCCTCGGTCGCCAACAGATTGCCATAGGCTCTGGCTGCAATATTTACCGTGTATTTTTTCCCTCCAGAGACACCACTACCCCCTATAAAACCCAAAATAGGCCTTGCGGTGGGTACACGCAGAGCCCGAGCGCCGAAGTTCTCCCGGCCGCGGAGGCCTCGGTCGCCGGGAGAATTTCTCCGGCCCCTGCTCGAAATTTTTCAAAGTCCAGAATGCCTGCTTCTCCCAGCCTGTGTTAATACACATGTTAATTTAACATGTTAAATTATCGAGGATTATTTCCCCGGCCGTGGAGGCCTCGGTCGCCGCCAGAATTTTCTGGCTCCCCGCTCAATATATTGCAGAGTCCCGCAGGCTTGCTTCTCCCAGCCTGTGTTAATACACATGTTAATTTAACATGTAAAATCACCGAGGACCATTTCCTCGGCCGCGGAGGCCTCGGTCGCCGCCAGAATTTTCTGGCTCACCTCTCAATGTATTGCAGAGTCCCGCAGGCTTGGTTCTCCAAGCCTGTGTTAATACACATGTTAATTTAACATGTAAAATTACCGAGGATTATTTCCCCGGCCGCGGAGGCCTCGGTCGCCGCCAGAATTTTCTGGCTCCCCGCTCAATGTATTGCAGAGTCCCGCAGGCTTGGTTCTCCAAGCCTGTGTTAATACACATGTTAATTTAACATGTAAAATTACCGAGGATTATTTCCCCGGCCACGGAGGCCTCGGTCGCCGACAGAATTGTCTGGCTCCCTGCTCGAATTTTTTCTAAGTCCCGATTCGCTATTACAGGCTGGCGCACGGAGTCAGAGGGGCGGGAATTCGCCGGGTAGTGGTGCCTTCCGTCGCCGAGACATTTTTCTATTGCCTGGAAGCTGTATTTAACATGTTAATTTTTTCCCCCTCGGGACACCACTACCCCCTATATAACCCAACATGGGCCTTGCCGCGGGTACACGCGGAGCCCGAGCGCCGAGTGTTCTCCCGGCCGCGGAGGCCTCGGTCGCCGGGAGAATTTCTCCGGCCCCTGCTCGAAATTTTTCAAAGTCCAGAATGCCTGCTTCTCCCAGCCTGTGTTAATACACATGTTAATTTAACATGTTAAATTACCGAGGATTATTTCCCCGGCCGTGGAGGCCTCGGTCGCCGCCAGAATTTTCTGGCTCCCCGCTCAATATATTGCAGAGTCCCGCAGGCTTGCTTTTCCCAGCCTGTGTTAATACACATGTTAATTTAACATGTAAAATTACCAATGACCATTTCCTCGGCCGCAGAGGCCTCGGTCGCCGCCAGAATTTTCTGGCTCCCCGCTCAATGTATTGCAGAGTCCCGCAGGCATGCTTCTCCAAGCCTGTGTTAATACACATGTTAATTTAACATGTTAAATTACCGAGGATTATTTCCCCGGCCGTGGAGGCCTCGGTCGCCGCCAGAATTTTCTGGCTCCCCGCTCAATATATTGCAGAGTCCCGCAGGCTTGCTTTTCCCAGCCTGTGTTAATACACATGTTAATTTAACATGTAAAATCACCAAGGACCATTTCCTCGGCCGCGGAGGCCTCGGTCGCCGCCAGAATTTTCTGGCTTCCCGCTCCCCATGGGTAGACGCGGAGCCCGAGCGCCGAGAGTTCTCCCGGCCGCGGAGGCCTCGGTCGCCGGGAGAATTTCTCCGGCCCCTGCTCGAAATTTTTCAAAGTCTAGAATGCCTAGTTCTCCCAGCCTGTGTTAATACACATGTTAATTTAACATGTAAAATTACCAAGGATTATTATCCCGGCCGCAGAGGCCTCGGTCGCCGCCAGAAATTTCTGGCTCCCCGCTCAATGTATTGCAGCGTCCCGCAGGCTTGCTTCTCCAAGCCTGTGTTAATACACATGTTAATTTAACATGTAAAATTACAGAGGATTATTTCCCCGGCCGCGGAGGCCTCGGTCGCCGCCAGAATTTTCTGGCTGCCCGCTCAATGTATTGCAGAGTCCCGCAGGCTTGCTTCTCCAAGCCTGTGTTAATACACATGTTAATTTAACATGCAAAATCACCAATGACAAATTCCTCGGCCGCGGAGGCCTCGATCGCCGGGAAAATGTTCTGGCTCCCTGCTCGAATTTTTTTTCTAAGTCCCGATTCGCTATTACAGGCTGGCGCACGGAGTCCGAGGGGCGTAAATATGCCGGGTAGTGGTGCCTTCCGTCGCCGAGACATTTTACAATTGCCTGGGAGCAGTATTTAACATGTTAATTTTTTCCCCTCGGGACACCACTACCCCCTATATAACCCAAAATGGGCCTTGCCAAGGGGGCGCGCAACGCCCGAGCGCGGGCGTTTTTCCCGGCCGCCGAGGCCTCCATCGCCGGGAGAATGTCTTCAGCTATTTGCTAGATTTCCCGATTCGCCCCGCACGGCAAACAACCACGAACGAGGTGGTTTTCGAGAGTTCTCCCGGCCGCGGAGGCCTCGGTCGCCGGGAGAATTTCTCGGGCCCCTGCTCGAAATTTTTCTAAGTCCAGAATGCCTGCATCTCCCAGCCTGTGTTAAAACACATGTTAATTTAACATGTAAAATTACCAATGACCATTTCCTCGGCCGCAGAGGCCTCGGTCGCAGCCAGAATTTTCTGGCTCCCTGCTCAATATATTGCAGAGTCCCGCATGCTTGCTTCTCCCAGCCTGTGTTAATACACATGGTTATTTAACATGTAAAATTACCGAGGATTATTTCCCTGGCCGCAGAGGCCGCGGTCGCCGCCAGAATTTTCTGGCTCCCCGCTCAATGTATTGCAGAGTCCCGCAGGCTTGCTTCTCCAAGCCTGTGTTAATACACATGTTAATTTAACATGTAAAATTACCGAGGATTATTTCCCCGGCCGCGGAGGCCTCGGTCGCCGCCAGAATTTTCTGGCTCCCCGCTCA
>NW_026963202.1:0-14629 GCF_032445375.1 Bacillus rossius redtenbacheri | reverse complement strand
CTGGCAATTAGGCAAGCAATTAGGCAGTTAATTAGGCAGGCAATTAGGCACTTAATTAGGCAGTTAATTAGGCAGGCAGTTAGGCAGTTAATTAGGCAGGCAATTAGGCAGGCAATTAGGCAGGCAATAAGGCAGTTAATTAGGCAAAGAATTATGCAGGCAATTAGGCAGGCAATTAGGTAGTTAATCAGGCAGGCAATTAGGGAGATAATTAGGCAGGCAATTGGACACATCAATTTGGCAAGCAATTAGGCAGATAATTAGGCAGGCAATTAGGCAGTTAATTAGGCAGGCAATTAGGCAGGCAATTAGGCAGTTAATTAGGCAGGCAATTAAACAGGCAATTAGGCAGGAAATTAGGCAGTTGATTAGGCAGGCAATTAGCCAGTTAATTAAGCAGGCAATTAGGCAGGCAATTAGGCAGTTAATTAGGCAGGCAATAAGGCAGTTAATTAAGCAGGCAATTAGGCAGTTAATAAGGCAGGCAATTATGAATTCAAATAGGCAGGCAATTAGGTAGGCAATTAGGCAGGCAAGCAATTAGGCAGGCAGGCAATTAGGCATGCATTTAAGCAGTTAATTGGGTAAGCAGGCAAATTGGCACGTAATTTGGCAGGCAATTTGGCAGGCAATTAGGCAGGCGATTAGGCAGGCAATTAGGCAGGCAATTAGGCGGGCAAATAAGCAGTTAATTAAGCAGGTAATTAGGCAGTTATTAAGGCAGGCAATTATAAAGTCAATTAGGCAGGCAAATAGGCAGGAAGGCAAGCAAAAGAGTAAGCAGTTAGGAAAGCAAGCAATTAGATAGGCAGTAAGGCAGTTAATTAGGCAGGCAATTAGGCAAATATTAGGCAGGCAATTAGGCAGGCATTTAGGCAGGCAATTACGCAGGCAATAATGCAGGCAATTAGGCAGGAAGGCAGGCAATTAGGTAGGCAATTAGGCAGAGAAGCAATTAGGCAGGCAGAAAGGCAGTTAATTAGGTAGGCAATTAGGCAGATAATTAGGCAGGCAATTAGGCAGTTAGTTAGGCAGGCAAATAGGCAGGCAATTAGGCAGGTAATTCGAAAGACAATTAGGCAAGCAATTAAACAGATAATTAGGCAGGCAATTGGACAGGCAATTAGGCAAGCAATTAGGTAGACAATTAGGCAGATAATTAGGCAGGCAGTTAGGCAGTTGATTAGACAAATAATTAGGCAGGCAATTAGGCAGTTAATTAGGCAGGCAATTAAGTAGGCAATCAGGCAGGCAATTAGGCAGTTAATTAGGCAGGCAATTAGGCAGTTAATTAGGCAGGCAATTAGGCAGGCAAGCAATTAGGCAAGCAATTATGCAGGTAATTAGGCAGGCAATAAGGCAGATAATTAGGCCCCTAATTAGGCAGGCTATTAAGCAGGTAATTAGGCAGGCTGGCAATTAGGCAGGCAATTAGGCAGTTAATTAGGCCCCTAATTAGGCAGGCTATTAAGCAGGTAATTAGGCAGGCAGGATATTAGGCAGGCAATTAAGCAATTCATTAGGCAAGCAGGCAATTTGGCAGGTAATTAGTCAGGCAATTAGGAAGGCTATTAGGCAGTTAATTAGACAGGCAATTAGGCAGTAAATTAGGCAGGCAATTAGGCAGGAATGTTGGCAGGAAATTAGGCAGGCAGGCAAATAGGCTGGCAGGCCATTAAGCAGGCTGGCAATTAGGCAGGCAGGTAATAAGGCAGACAATTAAGCAGTTAATTAGGCAGGCAAGCAATTTGGCAGGTAATTAGGCAGGCAATTAGGCATGCAATTAAGCAGGCAATTAGGAAGGCAATTAGGCAGTTGATTAGGCAGGCAATTAGGCAAGCAATTAGGCAGCAATTAGGTAGGCAATTAGATAGTTAAATAGGCTGGCAATTAGGCAGGCTTTTAGGCAGGCATTTAGGCAGTTAATTAGGCAGGCAATTAGGCAGTTAATTAGGCAGTCAAGTAGGCAGGTAATTAGGCAGTTAATTAGGCAGGCAATTAGGCAAGTAATTAGGCAGGCAATTGAGCAGGAAATTAGGCAGGCAAATATTCAGGCATTTAGGCAGGCAGTCAATTAGGCAGGCAGTAAGGCAGAGAATTAGGCAGGCAATTAGGCAGTTAATTAGGCAGGCAATTGAACAGGCAATTAGGCAAGCAATTAGGTAGGCAATTCGGCAGATAATTAGGCAGGCAATTAGGCAGTTGATTAGACAAATAATTAGGCACGCAATTAGGCAGTTAATTAGGCAGGCAATTAAGAAGGCAATTATACAATTAATTAGGCAGGCAATTAAGCAGGCAATAAGGAAGGAAAATAGGCAGTTAATTAGGCAGAAAATTAGGCAGTTAATTAGGCAGGCAATAAGGCACTTAATTAGGCAGTTAATTAGGCAGGCAGTTAGGCAGTTATTTAGGCAGGCAATAGAGAAGGCAATTAGGCAGGCAATAAGGTAGTTAATTAGGAAAAGAATTATGCAGGCAATTAGGCAGGCAATTAGGTAGTTAATTAGGCAGGCAATTAGGGAGATAATTAGGCAGGTAAATGGACAGGCAATTAAGCAAGCAATTAGGCAGATAATTAGGCAGGCAATAAGGCAGCTAATTAGGCAGGCAATTAGGCAGGCAATTAGGCAGGCAATTAGGCAGTTAATTAGGCAGGCAATTAAGCAGGCAAATAGGCAGGTAATTAGGCAGTTAATTAGGCAGGCAATTAGGCAAGTAATTAGGCAGGCAATTGAGCAGGAAATTAGGCAGGCAAATATTCAGGCATTTAGGCAGGCAGGCAATTAGGCAGGCAGTAAGGCAGAGAATTAGGCAGGCAATTAGGCAGTTAATTAGGCAGGCAATTGAACAGGCAATTAGGCAAGCAATTAGGTAGGCAATTCGGCAGATAATTAGGCAGGCAATTAGGCAGTTGATTAGACAAATAATTAGGCACGCAATTAGGCAGTTAATTAGGCAGGCAATTAAGAAGGCAATTATACAATTAATTAGGCAGGCAATTAAGCAGGCAATAAGGAAGGAAAATAGGCAGTTAATTAGGCAGAAAATTAGGCAGTTAATTAGGCAGGCAATAAGGCACTTAATTAGGCAGTTAATTAGGCAGGCAGTTAGGCAGTTATTTAGGCAGGCAATAGAGAAGGCAATTAGGCAGGCAATAAGGTAGTTAATTAGGAAAAGAATTATGCAGGCAATTAGGCAGGCAATTAGGTAGTTAATTAGGCAGGCAATTAGGGAGATAATTAGGCAGGTAAATGGACAGGCAATTAAGCAAGCAATTAGGCAGATAATTAGGCAGGCAATAAGGCAGCTAATTAGGCAGGCAATTAGGCAGGCAATTAGGCAGGCAATTAGGCAGTTAATTAGGCAGGCAATTAAGCAGGCAAATAGGCAGGAAATTAGGCAGTTGATTCGGCAGGCAATTAGCCAGTTAATAAGGCAGGCAAATTAGGCAGGCAATTAGGAAGTTAATTAGGCCCCTAATTAGGCAGGCTATTAAGCATGTAATTAGGCATGCTATTAAGCAGGTAATTAGGCAGGCAATTAAGCAGTTAATTAGGCAAGCAGGCAATTTGGCAGGCAATTAGGCAGGCAATTAGGCAGGCAATTAGGCAGTTAATTAGGCAGGCAATTAGGCAGTTAATTAGAAAGGCAAATAGGCAGGTAATTAAGCAAGCAATTAGGCAGATAATTAGGCAGGCAATAAGGCAGCTAATTAGGCAGGAAATTAGGCAGTTAATTAGGCAGGAAATTAGGCAGTTAATTAGGCAGGAAATTAGGCAGTTAATTAGGCAGGCAATTAGACAGTTAATTAGGCAGTTAATTAGGTGGCAATTAGGCAGTTAATTAGGCAGGCAATAGAGCAGGCAATTAGGCAGGCAATAAGGTAGTTAATTAGGAAAGCAACTAGGCAGGCAATAATGCAGGTATTTAGGTAGTTAATTAGGCAGGCAATTAGGCAGATAATTAGGCAGGCAATTGAACAGGCAATTAGGCAAGCAATTAGGTAGGCAATTAGGCAGATAATTAGGCAGACAATTAGGCAGTTGATTGGACAAATAATTAGGCACGCAATTAGGCAGTTAATTAGGCAGTTAAATAGGCAGGCAATTAGGCTGTTAATTAGGCAGGCAATTAGGCAGTTAATAAGGCAGGCAATTATGAATTCAAATAGGCAGGCAATTAGGCAGGAAGGCAGGATAGCAATTAGGCAGGCAGGCATCTAGGCATGCATTTAAGCAGTTACTTGGGTTAGCAGGTAATTTGGCACATAATTAGGCAGGCAATTTGGCAGGCAATTAGGCAAACAATTAGGCAGGCAATTAGGCTGGCAATAAGGCAGGCAATTAAGCAGTTAATTAAGCAGGTAATTAGGCAGTTAATAAGGCAGGCAATTATGAAGCCAATTAGGCAGGCAATAAAGCAGGAAGGCAAGCAAATAGGTAGGCAATTAGGAAGGCAAGCAATTAGATAGGCACTAAGGGAGTTAATTAGGCAGGCAATTAGGCAAATAATTAGGCAGGCAATAAGGCAGTTAATTAAGCATGAAGGCAGGCAATTAGGTAGGCAATTAGGCAGGCAAGCAATTAGGCAGGCAGTAAGGCAGTTAATTATGCAGTTAATTAGGCAGGCAATTAGGCAGTCAATTAGGCAGATAATTAGGCAGGCAATTAGGCAGTTAATTAGTCAGTTAAATAGGCAGGCAATTAGGCTGTTAATTAGGCAGGCAATTAGGCAGTTAATTAGGCAGGCAATTAGGCAGGCAATAAGGCAGGAAATTAGGCAGTTAATTAGGCAGGAAATTAGGCAGTTAATTAGGCAGGCAAATAGACAGTTAATTAGGCAGTTATTTAGGTGGCAATTAGGCAGTTAATTAGGCAGGCAATAGAGCAGGCAATTAGGCAGGCAATAAGGTAGTTAATTAGGCAAGCAACTAGGCAGGCAATAATGCAGGTATTTAGGTAGTTAATTAGGCAGGCAATTAGGCAGATAATTAGGCAGGCAATTGAACAGGCAATTAGGCAAGCAATTAGGTAGGCAATTCGGCAGATAATTAGGCAGGCAATTAGGCAGTTGATTAGACAAATAATTAGGCACGCAATTAGGCAGTTAATTAGGCAGGCAATTAAGAAGGCAATTATACAATTAATTAGGCAGGCAATTAAGCAGGCAATAAGGAAGGAAAATAGGCAGTTAATTAGGCAGAAAATTAGGCAGTTAATTAGGCAGGCAATAAGGCACTTAATTAGGCAGTTAATTAGGCAGGCAATAAGGCACTTAATTAGGCAGTTAATTAGGCAGGCAGTTAGGCAGTTATTTAGGCAGGCAATAGAGAAGGCAATTAGGCAGGCAATAAGGCAGTTAATTAGGAAAAGAATTATGCAGGCAATTAGGCAGGCAATTAGGTAGTTAATTAGGCAGGCAATTAGGGAGATAATTAGGCAGGTAAATGGACAGGCAATTAAGCAAGCAATTAGGCAGATAATTAGGCAGGCAATAAGGCAGCTAATTAGGCAGGCAATTAGGCAGGCAATTAGGCAGGCAATTAGGCAGTTAATTAGGCAGGCAATTAAGCAGGCAAATAGGCAGGAAATTAGGCAGTTGATTCGGCAGGCAATTAGCCAGTTAATAAGGCAGGCAAATTAGGCAGGCAATTAGGAAGTTAATTAGGCCCCTAATTAGGCAGGCTATTAAGCATGTAATTAGGCATGCTATTAAGCAGGTAATTAGGCAGGCAATTAAGCAGTTAATTAGGCAAGCAGGCAATTTGGCAGGCAATTAGGCAGGCAATTAGGCAGGCAATTAGGCAGTTAATTAGGCAGGCAATTAGGCAGTTAATTAGAAAGGCAAATAGGCAGGTAATTATGCACGCAATTAGGTAGTTAATAAGGCAAGCAATTAGGCAGACAATTAGGCAGTCAATTAGGCAGGCATTTAAGCAGGCATTTAGGCAGTTAATTAGGCAGGCAATTATGCAGGCAATTAGGCAGGCAATTAGGCAGTAAATTATGCACTAAAATAGGCAGGAAATTAGGCAGGCAATTAGGCTGGCAGGCAATTAGGCAGGCAGTTAATTAGGCAGTTAATAAAGCAGGCAATTAGGCAGGCAATTAAGGAGGCAATTAGGCAGTTAATTAGGCAAGCAATAAGGAAAGCAATTAGGCAGGAAGTTATTTAGGCAGGCAGGCAATTAGGAAGGCTATAAGGCAGTAAATTAGGCAGTTTATTAGGCGTTTCAATTAGGCAGTTAATTAAAAAGGCAATTAGGCAGGCAATTAGGCAGTTAATTAGGCAGGCAATTAGGCAGGCAATTAGGCAGGTAATTCGGCAGAAAATTAGGCAAGCAATTAGGCAGGCAATAAGGCAGATAATTAGGCTGCCAATAAGGCAGTTAATTAGACAGTTAAATAGGCAGGCAATTAGGCTGTTAATTAGGCAGGCAATTAAACAGTTAACTAGGCAGGCAATTAGGCAGTTAATTAGGCAGGTAATTAGGCAGGCAATAAGGCAGGAAATTAGGCAGTTAATTAGGCAGAAAATAAGGCAGTTAAATAGGCAGGCAATTAGGCACTTAATTAGGCAGTTAATTAGGTGGCAATTAGGCATTTATTAAGCAGGCAATAGAGCAGGCAATTAGGCAGGCAATAAGGTAGTTAATTAGGCAAACAACTAGGCAGGCAATAATGCAGGTTTTAGGTAGTTAATTAGGCAGGCAATTAGGCAATTATTTAGGCAGGCAATTAGTAAGGCAAATAAGCAGGCAATTAGGCAGGCTATAAGGAAGTTAATTAGTCAGGCAATTAGGCAGGCAATTAGGCAGGTTATAGGCAGTTAATTGAGCAGGCAATAAGGCAATATATTAAGCAGTTAATTAGGCAGGCAATTTGGCAGGTAATTTGGCAGGCAATTAGTCAGGCTATAAGGCAGGCAATTAGGGAGTTAATAAGGCAGTTAATAAGGCAGGCAATTAGGCAGTTTATGAGGCAGGCAAAAAGGCAGGCAATTAGGCAGTTAATTAAGCAGACAATTAGGCAGTTAATAAGGCAGGCAATTATGAATTCAAATAGGCAGGCAATTAGGCAGGAAGGCAGGAAAGCAATTAGGCAGGCAGGCAATTAGGCATGCATTTAAGCAGTTAATTGGGTTAGCAGGCAATTTGGCACGTAATTAGGCAGGCAATTTGGCAGGCAATTAGGCAGGCAATAAGGCAGGTAATTAGGCAGTTAATTAGGCAGGTAATTAGGCAGTTAATTAGGCAGGCAATTAGACAGTTAATTAGGCAGTTAATTAGGTGGCAATTAGGTAGTTAATTAGGCAGGCAGTTTTCAGTTTTTTGTTCGAGTTTGCGGTATGTGGTTTACGTGTTGCAGTTGTAGTTTTCATTTTGATATTTGCAGTTCGCAGTTCGCAGATAGTAGTTCTTAGTTTGCAGTTTACAGTTTTCAATTTGCAGTTAGCAATTTGCTGTTTGAATTTTGTGCTTTGCGTTTGCGGTTTGCTGTTCGCAATTGCAGTTTGCAGTAGTTTGTAGGTCGCAGTTTGGAGTTCACAGTTTGCAGTTCACAGTTAGCAGTTTGCTGTTTGAAGTTTGTGGTTTGCGGATGTCGGTTTGCGGTTTACGAATCGCAGTTTGCAGTTCGCAATTAGCACCAAGCAGTTCGTAGTTAGCCGTTTACAGTTCGCAGGTTGCAGTTAGCAGTTTGATGTTCGCATTTCGCTTTTCGCACATCGCTGTTCTGAGAATGCAGTTTGCAGTTCGCAATTGTTAGTTCGCAGTTCAAAGTTTGCAGTTAGCAGTGCGTAGTTCTCAGTTTGCAGTTCACAGTTTTCTGTTCGCAGTTCTCAGTTTGCAATTCGCAGTTTACTGTTCAGAGTTCGTAGGTTCGCTTTATGCAGTTTGTAGTTCGCAGTTAGGATTTGCAGTTTGTAGTTTGCTGTTTAAATTTTGTGCTTTGCGGATTGCTGTTCGCATTTGCAGTTTGCAGTTTGTAGTTTTGCAGTTCGCCGTTTACAGTTCGCTGTTCGATGTCATCTATCGCCTTAGCGTTTTTCGGTATGCAGTTTGCGGATTGCGGTTTTAGTTTTGTGGTTTGCAGTTGGCAGTTTGCTTTAATCAGTTTGCAGTTCGCAATATGCAGTTTGTAGTTTTAATTTTACAGTTTGCAATTTGCACATTGCAGGTCGTAGTTTAGAGTTCACAGTTTGCAGTTCGCAGTTTGAAATTACCAGTTTTCAGTTTTCGGTTTGCGTTTTGCGGTTTGTAGTTGGCATTAGGCAGTTTGCAGTTTGCAGGTCGTAGTTTGCGGAAAATGGTTTTTGATTTTTGGTTTGCGGATTGCCGTTTGCTGTTCGCAGTTTGAAGTTCCCATTTCTCAGTTCGCAGTTTGAGGTTAACAGTTCGCAGTTCGCAGATCCCAAACTTCCGCATACGGTTTTCAGTTTGCGGTTTGCATTTGCAGTTTGCAGTTCGCCTTTTGCATTTCGCTGTTCGCAATTCGCAAATCTTTGAGGTTAGTGGTTTGCGGTTCGCTGTTTGCAGTTCACAGTTTTCATTTTGCAATTGGCAGTTTGCAGTTCGCAGTTTAAGTCGTTGTTTGAAGTTTGCTGTTTGCAAATCGCAAATTGCCCTTTGCGGATTACGGTGTTCGGTTTGCGGTTTTAGGTTTGTGGTTTGCAGATTGCCGTTTGCAGTTCGCATTTGCAGTTTGCAGTTTTTCATTTCGCAGTATGCAGTTCGCAGTTCTCAAATAAGCATTTGGTGGTTTGCAGTTTGAAGTTTTACAGTTTGGGAATTGCAGCTCGTAATTCGCTGTTCGCAGTTCGCAGTTTGCACTTCACAGTTTGCCGTTCGCAGTTTGCAGTTCACATGTTACAGTCATAAGTTTGTAGTTCGCAGTTTGCAGTGTGCAGTTCGGAGTTTGCTGTTCGCAGTTAGTAGGTATGCATTTCGTAGATTGCAGTTCGCAGTTTGCAGTTGCAGTTGTCAGTTTGCAGTTTGCAGTTATTACTTTGTAGTACGGTTTGTGGTTTGCGGTTTGCAGGTAGCAATTTGTATTTGGCAGTTCGCCGGTAAGTGTCAGCATTTTGTAGTTCGCTGTTTGCAGGTTTTTGTTTGCAGTTAGCCGTTTGTAGTTCGCAGTTCGCAGTTCGCAGTTTTAATATCGCGGTTCACAGTTTGCTGGTTTCAGTTCGCAGTTTGCAGTTAGCCGTTTGTAGTTCGCAGTTCGCAGTTTTAAAATCGCGGTTCACAGTTCGCTGGTTTCAGTTCGCAGTTTAAATATCGCAGTTTGCAGTTGGCAGTTCGAAGTTTGCCGTTCGCAGTTTGCTGTTTGAAGTTTGTGGTTTGCGATTTCGGTTTGCAGTTAGTTAGCAGTGTGATGTTCGCAGTTCGCAGTTTGCAAATTGCCGTTGTGATTTGCGGATTGCGAATTTCAATTTCCAGTTTTCTTTTTGTAATTTAAATTTTGCAGTTTGCAATTCGCAGTTTGGTGTACAAAGCTTGTGGTATGAGGATTGTGGGTTGTGGTATGTATTTTAGGCAATTAGGTAGACAAGCAATTAGGCAGGCAATTAGGCAGTTAATTAGGTAAGCAAATAGGCAGATAATTAGGCAGGCAATTAAGCAGGCAAATAGGCAGGTAATTCGGCAGACAATTAGGCAAGCAATTAGGCAGACAATAAGGCAGGCAATTAGGCAGATCATTAGGCAGGCAATTAGGCATTTGATTAGGCAGGCAATTAGGCAGTTAATTAGGCAGGCAATTAAGCAGGCAATTAGGCAGGCTATAAGGCAGTTAATTAGACAGGCAATAAGGCAGGCAATTAGGCAGGCAATTAAGCAGTTAATAAGGCAGTCAATTAGGCATTTAATTAGGCAGGCAATTATGCAGGCTTTTAAGCGGGAAATTAGGCAGGCAATTAGGCAGGCAGGCAATTAGGCAGGCAGTCAAGTAGGCAGGCAATTAGGCAGGCAATAAGAAAGGCAATTAGGCTGGCAATAAGACAGGCAATTAGGCAAGCAATTAGGAAGTTCATTAGGCAGGCAATTAGGCAGTTAATTAGGCAGGCAATTAGGCAATTAATTAGGCAGGCAATTAGGCAGGCAATAATGCAGATACTTAGGCAGGCAATTAGGCTGGCAATTAGACAAGCAAATAAGCAAGCAATTAGGCAGTTAATTAGGCAGGCAATTAGGTAAGCATAAAGGCAGGGAATTAAGCAGGCAATTCGGCAGGCAATTAGCCAGTTAATTAAGCAGGCAATTAGGCAGTTAATAAGGCAGGAAATTAGGAAGGCAATTTAGCAGGCATTTAGGCAGGCAGGCAGGCAATAAGGCAGGCAATTAGGCAGGCAATTTGGCAGGCAATTAGGCAGTTTATTAGTCAGGCAATTAGGCAGTTAATTAAACAGGCAATTAGGCAGTTAATTATTCAGGCAATTAGGCAAACAATAAAGCAGGAAATTAGGCAGTCAATTAGGCACTTAATTAGGCAGTTAATTAGGCCGTCAGTTAGGCAGTTAATTAGGCAGGCAATTAGGCAGACAAAAAGTCAGTTAATTAGGCAAGCAATTATGCAGGCAATTAGGCAGGCAATTTGGTAGTTAATTAGGCAGGCAATTAGGGAAATAATTACGCAGGCAAATGGACACATCGATTAGGCAAGCAATTAGGCAGGCAATTAGGCTGGCAATTAGGCAGGCAATTAGGCAGTTAATTAGGCAGGCAATTAAGCAGGCAATTAGGCAGGAAATTAGGCAGTTAATTAGGCAGGCAATTAGCCAGTTAATTAGGCAGGCAATTAGGCAGTTGATTAGGCAGGCAATTAGGCAGTTAATTAGGCAGGCAATTAGGCAGGCAATTAGGCAGTAAATTAGGCAGGCAAATAGGCAGGCATACAATTAGGCAGGCAATTAGGCAGTCAATAAAGCAGGCAATTAGGCAGTTAATTAGGCAGGCAGTTAGGCAGTTATTTGAGCAGGCAATAGAGCAGGCAAATAGGCAGGCAATAAGGCAGTTAGTTAGGCAAAGAATTATGCAGGCAATTTAGGCAGGCAATTAGGTAGTTAATTAGGCAGGTAATTAGGGAGATAATTAGGCAGGTAAATGGACAGGCAATTAAGCAAGCAATTAGGCAGATAATTAGGCAGGCAATTAGGCAGTTAATTAGGCAGGCAATTAGGCAGGCAATTATGCAGGCAATTAGGCAGGCAATTAGGCAGTTAATTAGGCAGGCAATTAAGCAGGCAATTAGGCAGGAAATTAGGCAGTTGATTGGGCAGGCAATTAGCCAGTTAATAAGGCAGGCAATTAGGCAGGCAATTAGGCAGTTAATTAGGCAGTTAATAAGGCCCCTAATTAGGCAGGCTATTAAGCAGGTAATTAGGCATGCTATTAAGCAGGTAATTAGGCAGGCAATAAGGCAGGCAATTAAGCAGTTAATTAGGCAAGCAGGCCATTTGGAAGGCAATTAGGCAGGCAATTAGGCAGGCAATTAAGCAGTTAATTAGGCAGGCAATTAGGCAGTTAATTAGGCAGGCAAATAGGCAGGTAATTATGCACGCAATTAGGTAGTTAATAAGGCAAGCAATTAGGCAGACAATTAGGCAGTCAATTAGGCAGGCATTTAAGCAGGCATTTAGGCAGTTAATTAGGCAGGCAATTAGGCAGTAAATAATGCACTAAAATAGGCAGAAAATTAGGCTGGCAATTAGGCTGGCAGGCAATTAGGCAGGCAGTTAATTAGGCAGTTAATTAGCAGGCAATTAGGCAGTTAATATAGCAGGCAATTAGGCAGGCAATTAAAGAGGCAATTAGGCAGTTAATTAGGCAAGCAATAAGGAAAGCAATTAGGCAGGAAGTTACTTAGGCAGGCAGGCAATTAGGAAGGCTATAAGGCAGTAAATTAGGCAGTTTATTAGGCGTTTCAATTAGGCAGTTAATTAAAAAGGCAATTAGGCAGGCAATTAGGCAGTTAATTAGGCAGGCAATTAGGCAGTTAATTAGGCAGGCAATTAGGCAGGCAATTAGGCAGGTAATTCGGCAGAAAATTAGGCAAGCAATTAGGCAGGCAATAAGGCAGATAATTAGGCTGCCAATAAGGCAGTTAATTAGACAGTTAAATAGGCAGGCAATTAGGCTGTTAATTAGGCAGGCAATTAAACAGTTAATTAGGCAGGCAATTAGGCAGTTAATTAGGCAGGTAATTAGGCAGAAAATAAGGCAGTTAAATAGGCAGGCAATTAGGCACTTAATTAGGCAGTTAATTAGGTGGCAATTAGGCAGTTTATTAAGCAGGCAATAGAGCAGGCAATTAGGCAGGCAATAAGGTAGTTAATTAAGCAAACAACTAGGCAGGCAATAATGCAGGTTTTAGGTAGTTAATTAGGCAGGCAATTAGGCAGATAATTAGGCAGGCAATTAGGCAATTATTTAGGCAGGCAATTAGTAAGGCAAATAAGCAGGCAATTAGGCAGGCTATAAGGAAGTTAATTAGTCAGGCAATTAGGCAGGTAATTAGGCAGGTTAAAGGCAGTTAATTGAGCAGGCAATAAGGCAAATTATTAAGCAGTTAATTAGTCAGGCAATTTAGCAGGTAATTCGGCAGGCAATTAGTCAGGCTATAAGGCAGGCAATTAGGGAGTTAATAAGGCAGTTAATAAGGCAGGCAATTAGGCAGTTTGGAGGCAGGCAATAAGGCAGGCAATTAGGCAGTTAATTAAGCAGGCAATTAGGCAGTTTATAAGGCAGGCAATTATGAATTCAAATAGGCAGGCATTTAGGCAGGAAGGCAGGAAAGCAATTAGGCAGGCAGGCAATTAGGCATGCATTTAAGCAGTTAATTGGGTTAGCAGGCAATTTGGCACGTAATTAGGCAGGCAATTTGGCAGGCAATTAGGCAGGTAATTAGGCAGGCAATAAGGCAGGAAATTAGGCAGTTAATTAGGCAGAAAATAAGGCAGTTAAATAGGCAGGCAATTAGGCACTTAATTAGGCAGTTCATTAGGTGGCAATTAGGCAGTTTATTAAGCAGGCAATAGAGCAGGCAATTAGGCAGGCAATAAGGTAGTTAATTAAGCAAACAACTAGGCAGGCAATAATGCAGGTTTTAGGTAGTTAATTAGGCAGGCAATTAGGCAGATAATTAGGCAGGCAATTAGGCAATTATTTAGGCAGGCAATTAGTAAGGCAAATAAGCAGGCAATTAGGCAGGCTATAAGGAAGTTAATTAGTCAGGCAATTAGGCAGGCAATTAGGCAGGTTATAGGCAGTTAATTGAGCAGGCAATAAGGCAATATATTAAGCAGTTAATTAGGCAGGCAATTTGGCAGGTAATTCGGCAGGCAATTAGTCAGGCTATAAGGCAGGCAATTAGGGAGTTAATAAGGCAGTTAATAAGGCAGGCAATTAGGCAGTTAATGAGGCAGGCAATTAGGCAGGCAATTAGGCAGTTAATTAAGCAGGCAATTAGGCAGTTAATAAGGCAGGCAATTATGAATTCAAATAGGCAGGCAATTAGGCAGGAAGGCAGGAAAGCAATTAGGCAGGCAGGCAATTAGGCATGCATTTAAGCAGTTACTTGGTTAGCAGGTAATTTGGCACATAATTAGGCAGGCAATTTGGCAGGCAATTAGGCAAACAATTAGGCAGGCAATTAGGCTGGCAATAAGGCAGGCAATTAAGCAGTTAATTAAGCAGGTAATTAGGCAGTTAATAAGGCAGGCAATTATGAAGTCAATTAGGCAGGCAATAAAGCAGGAAGGCAAGCAAATAGGTAGGCAATTAGGAAGGCAAGCAATTAGATAGGCACTAAGGGAGTTAATTAGGCAGGCAATTAGGCAAATAATTAGGCAGGCAATAAGGCAGTTAATTAAGCATGAAGGCAGGCAATTAGGTAGGCAATTAGGCAGGCAAGCAATTAGGCAGGCAGTAAGGCAGTTAATTATGCAGTTAAATTAGGCAGGCAATTAGGCAGTCAATTAGGCAGATAATTAGGCAGGCAATTAGGCAGTTAATTAGGCAGTTAAATAGGCAGGCAATTAGGCTGTTAATTAGGCAGGCAATTAGGCAGTTAATTAGGCAGGCAATTAGGCAGGCAATAAGGCAGGAAATTAGGCAGTTAATTAGGCAGGAAATTAGGCAGTTAATTAGGCAGGCAAATAGACAGTTAATTAGGCAGTTATTTAGGTGGCAATTAGGCAGTTAATTAGGCAGGCAATAGAGCAGGCAATTAGGCAGGCAATAAGGTAGTTAATTAGGCAAGCAACTAGGCAGGCAATAATGCAGGTATTTAGGTAGTTAATTAGGCAGGCAATTAGGCAGATAATTAGGCAGGCAATTGAACAGGCAATTAGACAAGCAATTAGGTAGGCAATTCGGCAGATAATTAGGCAGGCAATTAGGCAGTTGATTAGACAAATAATTAGGCACGCAATTAGGCAGTTAATTAGGCAGGCAATTAAGAAGGCAATTATACAATTAATTAGGCAGGCAATTAAGCAGGCAATAAGGAAGGAAAATAGGCAGTTAATTAGGCAGAAAATTAGGCAGTTAATTAGGCAGGCAATAAGGCACTTAATTAGGCAGTTAATTAAGCAGGCAGTTAGGCAGTTATTTAGGCAGGCAATAGAG
>NW_026963201.1:0-14707 GCF_032445375.1 Bacillus rossius redtenbacheri | reverse complement strand
TTAATTAGGCAAGCAATAAGACAGGCAGGTAATTAGGCAGGCACGCAATTAGGCAGTCAATTAAGCAGATAATTAGGCAGGAAATTATGCAGGCAACAAGGCAGCCTTTAAGGCAGGCCTTGAGGCAGTATATTAGGCGGGCAATTAGGCAGGCAATCCAGCAGTTAATTAGGCAGGCAATTAGGCAGGCTATTAGGCAGGCAATAATGCAGGCAATTAGGCAGTTAATTAGGCATGCAATTAGACAGGCAATTAGGCAGGCAACAAGGCAGGCATTTAGGCAGGCAATGAGGCAGTTAATTAGGCGGCAATTAGGCAGGCAATCCAGCAGTTAATAAGGCAGGCAATTAGGCAGTTAATTTGGCAGTTTATTAGGCAGTTAATTTGGCAGTTTTTTAGGCAGGCAATTAGGCATTTAATTAGGCAGTTAATTAGGCAGGCAATTAGGCAGGCAATAAGGCAGTTAATTAGGCAGGCAATTAGGCAGTCAATTAGGCATCAATTAGGCAGTTAATTAGGCAGTTAATTAGGCAGTAAATTGGGCAGGCAATTAGGCAGGCAATTATGCAGGCAATTAGGCAGTTAATTAGGCAGGCAATTAGAGAGGCAATAAGGAATGATTTTAGGCAAGCAATGAGGCAGTTAATTAGGCGGGCAATTAGGCAGGCAATTAGGCAGATAATTAGGTAGGCAGTTAGGCAGTTAATTAGGCAGGCAATTAGTCAGGCAATCCAGCAGTTAATTATGCAGGCAATTAGGCAGTTTATTAGGCAGGCATTAAGGCAGGCAATTAGGCAGGCAATTAGGCAGTTAATAAGGCAGGCATTAAGGCAGGCAATTAGGCAGGCAATTAGGCAGTTAATTAGGCAGTTAATTAGGCAGGCAATTAGGCAGGCAATAAGGCAGGCATTTAGGAAGTTAATTAGGCAGTTAATTAGGCTGGCAATTATGCAGGCAATTAGGCAGTTAATTAGGCAGGCAAATAGGCAGGCAATCAGGCAGGCAACAAGGCAGGCTTTTAGGCAGGCAATAAGGCAGTTAGTTAGGCGGGCAATTAGGCAGGCAAACCAGCAGTTAATTATGCAGGCAATTAGGCAGTTAATTAGGCAGTTAATTAGGCAGTTAATTAGGCAGTTAATTAGGCAGGCAATAAGGCAAGCAATTAGGCAGGCAATTAAGCAGTCATTTAGGCAGTTAATTAGGCAGTTAATTAGGCTGGCAATTATGCAGGCAATTAGGCAGTTAATTAGGCAGGCAAATAGGCAGGCAATCAGGCAGGCAACAAGGCAGGCTTTTAGGCAGGCAATAAGGCAGTTAGTTAGGCGGGCAATTAGGCAGGCAAACCAGCAGTTAATTATGCAGGCACTTAGGCAGTTAATTAGGCAGTTAATTAGTCAATTAATTAGGCAGTTAAATAGGCAGGCAATTAGGCAGGCAATTAGGCAGTTGATGAGGCAGTTAATTAGGCAGGCAATTAGGCAGGCAATTAGGCAGGCAATTAGGCAGGCAATTATGCAGTTAATTAGGCAGGCAATAAGCAGGCAATTAGGCAGTTATTTAGGAAGTTATTTAGGCAGGCAATTAGGCAGGTAATTATGCATGCAATTAGGCAGTAAATTAGGCATGCAACTAGGCAAGCAATAAGGCAGGCAATTAGGCAGGCAATGAGGCAGTTATTAGGCAGGCAGTTAGGCAGTTAATTAGGAAGCCAATTAGGCAGAAAATTTGGCAGTTAATTAGGCAGGCATTAAGGCAGGCAATAAGGCAGGCAATTAGGCAGTTAATTAGGCAGTTAATTAGGCAGGCAATTAGGCAGGCAATTATGCAGGCAATTAGGCAGTTAATTCGGCAGGCAATTAGGCAGTTAACAAGGCAGGCTTTTAGGCAGGCAATGAGGCAGTTAATTAGGCGGGCAATTAGGCAGCAATCCAGCAGTTATTATGCAGTTAATTAGGCAGTTAATTAGGCTGTTAATTAGGCAGTTAATAAGGTAGGCAATTAGGTTAGGCAATGAGGCAGGCAATTAGGCAGGCAATTCGGCAGTTAATTAGGCAGTTAATTAGGCAGGCAATTAGGCAGGCAATAATGCAGGCAATTAGGCAGTTAATTAGGCATGCAATTAGACAGGCAATTAGGCAGTTAATTAGGCATGCAATTAGACAGGCAATTAGGCAGGCAACAAGGCAGGCATTTACGCAGGCAATGAGGCAGTTAATTAGGCGGCAATTAGGCAGAAAATCCAGCAGTTAATAAGGCAGGCAATTAGGCAGTTAATTAGGCAGTAAATTAGGCAGTTAATTTGGCAGTTTTTTAGGCAGGCAATTAGGCAGTTTATTAGGAAGGCAATTAGGCAGGCAATAAGGCAGTTAATTAGGCAGGCAATTAGGCAGGCAATTAGGCAGTCAATTAGGCAGGCAATTAGGCAGTTAATTAGGCAGTTAATTATGCAGTAAATTAGGCAGGCAATTAGGCAGGCAATTATGCAGGCAATTAGGCAGTTAATTAGGCAGGCAATTAGAGAGGCAATAAGGAATGATTTTAGGCAGGCAATGAGTCAGTTAATTAGGCGGGCATTAGGCAGGCAATTAGGCAGATAATTAGGCAGGCAGTTAGGCAGTTAATTAGGCAGGCAATTAGTCAGGCAATCCAGCAGTTAATTATGCAGGCAATTAGTCAGTTTATTAGGCAGGCATTAAGGCAGGCAATTAGGCAGGCAATTAGGCAGTTAATAAGGCAGGCATTAAGGCAGGCAATTAGGCAGGCAATTAGGCAGTTAATTAGGCAGTTAATTAGGCAGGCAATTAGGCAGGCAATAAGGCAGGCATTTAGGCAGGCAATGAGGCAGTTAATTAGGCGGGCAATTAGGCAAGCAATCCAGCAGTTAGTTAGGCAGGCAATTAGGCAGTTAATTAGGCAGTTAATTAGGCAGTTAATTAGGCAGGCAATAAGGCAAGCAATTAGGCAGGCAAGTAAGCAGTCATTTAGGCAGTTATTAGCTAGTTAATTAGGCTGGCAATTATGCAGGCAATTAGGCAGTTAATTAGGCAGGCAAATAGGCAGGCAATCAGGCAGGCAACAAGGCAGGCTTTTAGGCAGGCAATAAGGCAGTTAGTTAGGCGGGCAATTAGGCAGGCAAACCAGCAGTTAATTATGCAGGCAATTAGGCAGTTAATTAGGCAGTTAATTAGTCAATTAATTAGGCAGTTAATTAGGCAGGCAATTAGGCAGTTGATGAGGCAGTTAATTAGGCAGGCAATTAGGCAGGCAATTAGGCAGGCAATTAGGCAGGCAATTATGCAGTTAATTAGGCAGGCAATAAGCAGGCAAATAGGCAGTTATTTAGGAAGTTATTTAGGCAGGCAATTAGGCAGGTAATTATGCATGCAATTAGGCAGTAAATTAGGCATGCAACTAGGCAAGCAATAAGGCAGGCAATTAGGCAGCAATGAGGCAGTTAATTAGGCAGGCAGTTAGGCAGTTAATTAGGAAGCCAATTAGGCAGAAAATTTGGCAGTTAATTAGGCAGGCATTAAGGCAGGCAATTAGGCAGGCAATTAGGCAGTTAATTAGGCAGTTAATTAGGCAGGCAATTAGGCAGGCAATTATGCAGGCAATTAGGCAGTTAATTCGGCAGGCAATTAGGCAGTTAACAAGGCAGGCTTTTAGGCAGGCAATGAGGCAGTTAATAAGGCGGGCAATTAGGCAGCAATCCAGCAGTTATTATGCAGTTAATTAGGCAGTTAATTAGGCTGTTAATTAGGCAGTTAATAAGGTAGGCAATTAGGTTAGGCAATGAGGCAGGCAATTAGGCAGGCAATTCGGCAGTTAATTAGGCAGTTAATTAGGCAGGCAATTAGGCAGGCAATAATGCAGGCAATTAGGCAGTTAATTAGGCATGCAATTAGAGAGGCAATTAGGCAGGCAACAAGGCAGGCATTTAGGCAGGCAATGAGGCAGTTAATTAGGCGGCAATTAGGCAGACAATCCAGCAGTTAATAAGGCAGGCAATTAGGCAGTTAATTAGGCAGTTAATTAGGCAGTTAATTTGGCAGTTTTTTAGGCAGGCAATTAGGCAGTTAATTAGGAAGGCAATTAGGCAGGCAATAAGGCAGTTAATTAGGCAGGCAATTAGGCAGGCAATTAGGCAGTCAATTAGGCAGGCAATTAGGCAGTTAATTAGGCAGTTAATTATGCAGTAAATTAGGCAGGCAATTAGGCAGGCAATTATGCAGGCAATTAGGCAGTTAATTAGGCAGGCAATTAGAGAGGCAATAAGGAATGATTTTAGGCAGGCAATGAGGCAGTTAATTAGGCGGGCAATTAGGCAGGCAATTAGGCAGATAATTAGGCAGGCAGTTAGGCAGTTAATTAGGCAGGCAATTAGTCAGGCAATCCAGCAGTTAATTATGCAGGCAATTAGTCAGTTTATTAGGCAGGCATTAAGGCAGGCAATTAGGCAGTTAATTAGGCAGGCATTAAGGCAGGCAATTAGGCAGGCAATTAGGCAGTTAATTAGGCAGTTAATTAGGCAGTTAATAAACAGGGAATTAGGCAGGCAATTATGCAGGGAATCCAGCAGTTAATTAGGCAGGCAATTAGGCAGTTTATTAGGCAGTTAATTAGGCAGTTAATAAGGCAGGCAATTAGGCAGGCAATTATGCAGTTAATTAGGCAGTTAATTAGGCAGGCAATTAGGCAGGCTACAAGGCAGGCTTTTAGGCAGGCAATGAGGCAGTTAATTAGGCGGGCAATTAGGCAAGCAATCCAGCAGTTAATTAGGCAGGCAATTAGGCAGTTAATTAGGCAGTTAATTAGGCAGTTAATTAGGCAAGCAATAAGGCAGGCAATTAGGCAGGCAATTCAGCAGTCATTTAGGCAGTTAAGTAGGCAGTTAATTAGGCTAGCAATTATGCAGGCAATTAGGCAGTTAATTAGGCAGGCAAATAGGTAGGCAATCAGGCATGCAACAAGGCAGGCATTTAGGCAGGCAATAAGGCAGTTAGTTAGGCGGGCAATTAGGCAGGCAAACCAGCAGGTTATTATGCAGGCAATTAGGCAGTTAATTAGGCAGTTAATTAGTCATTTAATTAGGCAGTTAATTAGGCAGGCAATTGGACAGGCAATTAGGCAGTTGATGAGGCAGTTAATTAGGCATGCAATTAGGCAGGCAATTAGACAGGCAATTAGGCAGGCAATTATGCAGTTAATTAGGCAGGCAATAAGCAGGCAATTAGGCAGTTAATTAGGAAGTTATTTAGGCAGGCAATTAGGCAGGTAATTATGCAGGCAATTAGGCAGTAAATTAGGCAGGCAACTAGGCAGGCAATAAGCCAGGCGATAGAGCAGGCAATGAGGCAGTTAATTAGGCAGGCAGTTAGGCAGTTAATTAGGAAGCCAATTAGGCAGGCAATTTGGCAGTTAATTAGGCAGGCATTAAGGCAGGCAATTAGGCAGGCAATTAGGCAGTTAATTAGGCAGTTAATTAGGCAGGAAATTAGGCAGGCCATTATGCAGGCAATTAGGCAGTTAATTCGGCAGGCAATTAGGCAGTTAACAAGGCAGGCTTTTAGGCAGGCAATAAGGCAGTTAATTAGGCGGACAATTAGGCAGCAATCCAGCAGTTATTAGGCAGGCAATTAGGCAGTTAATTACGCAAATAATTAGGCAGTTAATTAGGCAGGCTATTAGGCATTTAATTATGCAGGCAATAAGGCAGTTAATTAGGAAGGCAATTAGGCAGGCAACAAGGCAGTCTTTTTGGCAGGCAATAATGCAGTTAATTAGGCGGGCAATAAGGTAGGCAATCCAGCAGTTAATTAGGCAGGCAATTAGGCAGTTAATTAGGCAGTTAATTGGGCAGTTAATTAGGCAGGCAATAAAGCAGGCAAATAGGCAGTTAATTAGGCAGTTAATTAGGCAGTTAATTAGGCAGTTAATTAGGCAGTTAATTAGGCAGGCAATTATGCAGGCAATAAGGCAGTTAATTAGGCAGGCAATTTGGCAGGCAATTAAGCAGGCAACAAGGAAGGCTTTTTGGGAGGCAATAAGGCAGTTAATTAGGCGGGCAATTAGGCAGGCAATTAGGCAGGCAATTATGCAGGCAATTAGGCAGTTAATTAGGCATACAATTAGGCAGCCTTTTAAGCAGTCAATGAGGCAGTTAATTAGGCGGGCAATAAGGCAGGCAATCCAGCAGTTAATTAAGCAGGCAATTAGGCAATTAATTTGGCAGTTAATTAGGCAGTTAATTAGGCAGTTAATTAGGCAGGCAATTAGGCAGGCAATTAGGCAGGCAATTAGGCAGGCATTTAAGCAGGCAATTAGGAAGTTAATTAGGCAAGCAATAAGACAGGCAGGCAATTAGGCAGGCACGCAATTAGGCAGTCAATTAAGCAGATAATTAGGCAGGCAATTATGCAGGCAACAAGGCAGCCTTTAAGGCAGGCCTTGAGGCAGTATATTAGGCGGGCAATTAGGCAGGCAATCCAGCAGTTAATTAGGCAGGCAATTAGGCAGGCAATTAGGCAGGCAATAATGCAGGCAATTAGGCAGTTAATTAGGCATGCAATTAGACAGGCAATTAGGCAGGCAACAAGGCAGGCATTTAGGCAGGCAATGAGGCAGTTAATTAGGCGGCAATTAGGCAGGCAATCCAGCAGTTAATTAGGCAGGCAATTAGGCAGTTATTTAGGCAGGCATTAAGGCAGGCAATTAAGCAGACAGTTAGGCAGTTAATTAGGCAATTAATTAGGCAGGCAATTAGGCAGGTAACAAGGCAGGCTTTTAGGCAGGCAATGAGGCAGTTAATTAGGCGGGCAATTAGGCAGGCAATCCAGCAGTTAATTAGGCAGGCAATAAGGCAGTTAATTAGGCAGTTAATTAGGCAGTTAATTAGGCAGGCAATTAGGCAGGCAATTAGGCAGGCAATTATGCAGGCAATTAGGCAGTTAATTAGGCATACAATTAGGCAGGCTTTTAAGCAGGCAATGAGGCAGTTAATTAGGCGGGCAATAAGGCAGGCAATCCAGCAGTTAATTAAGCAGGCAATTAGGCAATTAATTTGGCAGTTAATTAGGCAGTTAATTAGGCAGTTAATTAGGCAGGCAATTAGGCAGGCAATTAGGCAGGCAATTAGGCAGGCATTTAAGCAGGCAATTAGGCAGTTAATTAGGCAAGCAATAAGACAGGCAGGTAATTAGGCAGGCACGCAATTAGGCAGTCAATTAAGCAGATAATTAGGCAGGAAATTATGCAGGCAACAAGGCAGCCTTTAAGGCAGGCCTTGAGGCAGTATATTAGGCGGGCAATTAGGCAGGCAATCCAGCAGTTAATTAGGCAGGCAATTAGGCAGGCTATTAGGCAGGCAATAATGCAGGCAATTAGGCAGTTAATTAGGCATGCAATTAGACAGGCAATTAGGCAGGCAACAAGGCAGGCATTTAGGCAGGCAATGAGGCAGTTAATTAGGCGGCAATTAGGCAGGCAATCCAGCAGTTAATAAGGCAGGCAATTAGGCAGTTAATTTGGCAGTTTATTAGGCAGTTAATTTGGCAGTTTTTTAGGCAGGCAATTAGGCATTTAATTAGGCAGTTAATTAGGCAGGCAATTAGGCAGGCAATAAGGCAGTTAATTAGGCAGGCAATTAGGCAGTCAATTAGGCATCAATTAGGCAGTTAATTAGGCAGTTAATTAGGCAGTAAATTGGGCAGGCAATTAGGCAGGCAATTATGCAGGCAATTAGGCAGTTAATTAGGCAGGCAATTAGAGAGGCAATAAGGAATGATTTTAGGCAAGCAATGAGGCAGTTAATTAGGCGGGCAATTAGGCAGGCAATTAGGCAGATAATTAGGTAGGCAGTTAGGCAGTTAATTAGGCAGGCAATTAGTCAGGCAATCCAGCAGTTAATTATGCAGGCAATTAGGCAGTTTATTAGGCAGGCATTAAGGCAGGCAATTAGGCAGGCAATTAGGCAGTTAATAAGGCAGGCATTAAGGCAGGCAATTAGGCAGGCAATTAGGCAGTTAATTAGGCAGTTAATTAGGCAGGCAATTAGGCAGGCAATAAGGCAGGCATTTAGGAAGTTAATTAGGCAGTTAATTAGGCTGGCAATTATGCAGGCAATTAGGCAGTTAATTAGGCAGGCAAATAGGCAGGCAATCAGGCAGGCAACAAGGCAGGCTTTTAGGCAGGCAATAAGGCAGTTAGTTAGGCGGGCAATTAGGCAGGCAAACCAGCAGTTAATTATGCAGGCAATTAGGCAGTTAATTAGGCAGTTAATTAGGCAGTTAATTAGGCAGTTAATTAGGCAGGCAATAAGGCAAGCAATTAGGCAGGCAATTAAGCAGTCATTTAGGCAGTTAATTAGGCAGTTAATTAGGCTGGCAATTATGCAGGCAATTAGGCAGTTAATTAGGCAGGCAAATAGGCAGGCAATCAGGCAGGCAACAAGGCAGGCTTTTAGGCAGGCAATAAGGCAGTTAGTTAGGCGGGCAATTAGGCAGGCAAACCAGCAGTTAATTATGCAGGCACTTAGGCAGTTAATTAGGCAGTTAATTAGTCAATTAATTAGGCAGTTAAATAGGCAGGCAATTAGGCAGGCAATTAGGCAGTTGATGAGGCAGTTAATTAGGCAGGCAATTAGGCAGGCAATTAGGCAGGCAATTAGGCAGGCAATTATGCAGTTAATTAGGCAGGCAATAAGCAGGCAATTAGGCAGTTATTTAGGAAGTTATTTAGGCAGGCAATTAGGCAGGTAATTATGCATGCAATTAGGCAGTAAATTAGGCATGCAACTAGGCAAGCAATAAGGCAGGCAATTAGGCAGGCAATGAGGCAGTTATTAGGCAGGCAGTTAGGCAGTTAATTAGGAAGCCAATTAGGCAGAAAATTTGGCAGTTAATTAGGCAGGCATTAAGGCAGGCAATAAGGCAGGCAATTAGGCAGTTAATTAGGCAGTTAATTAGGCAGGCAATTAGGCAGGCAATTATGCAGGCAATTAGGCAGTTAATTCGGCAGGCAATTAGGCAGTTAACAAGGCAGGCTTTTAGGCAGGCAATGAGGCAGTTAATTAGGCGGGCAATTAGGCAGCAATCCAGCAGTTATTATGCAGTTAATTAGGCAGTTAATTAGGCTGTTAATTAGGCAGTTAATAAGGTAGGCAATTAGGTTAGGCAATGAGGCAGGCAATTAGGCAGGCAATTCGGCAGTTAATTAGGCAGTTAATTAGGCAGGCAATTAGGCAGGCAATAATGCAGGCAATTAGGCAGTTAATTAGGCATGCAATTAGACAGGCAATTAGGCAGTTAATTAGGCATGCAATTAGACAGGCAATTAGGCAGGCAACAAGGCAGGCATTTACGCAGGCAATGAGGCAGTTAATTAGGCGGCAATTAGGCAGAAAATCCAGCAGTTAATAAGGCAGGCAATTAGGCAGTTAATTAGGCAGTAAATTAGGCAGTTAATTTGGCAGTTTTTTAGGCAGGCAATTAGGCAGTTTATTAGGAAGGCAATTAGGCAGGCAATAAGGCAGTTAATTAGGCAGGCAATTAGGCAGGCAATTAGGCAGTCAATTAGGCAGGCAATTAGGCAGTTAATTAGGCAGTTAATTATGCAGTAAATTAGGCAGGCAATTAGGCAGGCAATTATGCAGGCAATTAGGCAGTTAATTAGGCAGGCAATTAGAGAGGCAATAAGGAATGATTTTAGGCAGGCAATGAGTCAGTTAATTAGGCGGGCAATTAGGCAGGCAATTAGGCAGATAATTAGGCAGGCAGTTAGGCAGTTAATTAGGCAGGCAATTAGTCAGGCAATCCAGCAGTTAATTATGCAGGCAATTAGTCAGTTTATTAGGCAGGCATTAAGGCAGGCAATTAGGCAGGCAATTAGGCAGTTAATAAGGCAGGCATTAAGGCAGGCAATTAGGCAGGCAATTAGGCAGTTAATTAGGCAGTTAATTAGGCAGGCAATTAGGCAGGCAATAAGGCAGGCATTTAGGCAGGCAATGAGGCAGTTAATTAGGCGGGCAATTAGGCAAGCAATCCAGCAGTTAGTTAGGCAGGCAATTAGGCAGTTAATTAGGCAGTTAATTAGGCAGTTAATTAGGCAGGCAATAAGGCAAGCAATTAGGCAGGCAAGTAAGCAGTCATTTAGGCAGTTATTAGCTAGTTAATTAGGCTGGCAATTATGCAGGCAATTAGGCAGTTAATTAGGCAGGCAAATAGGCAGGCAATCAGGCAGGCAACAAGGCAGGCTTTTAGGCAGGCAATAAGGCAGTTAGTTAGGCGGGCAATTAGGCAGGCAAACCAGCAGTTAATTATGCAGGCAATTAGGCAGTTAATTAGGCAGTTAATTAGTCAATTAATTAGGCAGTTAATTAGGCAGGCAATTAGGCAGTTGATGAGGCAGTTAATTAGGCAGGCAATTAGGCAGGCAATTAGGCAGGCAATTAGGCAGGCAATTATGCAGTTAATTAGGCAGGCAATAAGCAGGCAAATAGGCAGTTATTTAGGAAGTTATTTAGGCAGGCAATTAGGCAGGTAATTATGCATGCAATTAGGCAGTAAATTAGGCATGCAACTAGGCAAGCAATAAGGCAGGCAATTAGGCAGCAATGAGGCAGTTAATTAGGCAGGCAGTTAGGCAGTTAATTAGGAAGCCAATTAGGCAGAAAATTTGGCAGTTAATTAGGCAGGCATTAAGGCAGGCAATTAGGCAGGCAATTAGGCAGTTAATTAGGCAGTTAATTAGGCAGGCAATTAGGCAGGCAATTATGCAGGCAATTAGGCAGTTAATTCGGCAGGCAATTAGGCAGTTAACAAGGCAGGCTTTTAGGCAGGCAATGAGGCAGTTAATAAGGCGGGCAATTAGGCAGCAATCCAGCAGTTATTATGCAGTTAATTAGGCAGTTAATTAGGCTGTTAATTAGGCAGTTAATAAGGTAGGCAATTAGGTTAGGCAATGAGGCAGGCAATTAGGCAGGCAATTCGGCAGTTAATTAGGCAGTTAATTAGGCAGGCAATTAGGCAGGCAATAATGCAGGCAATTAGGCAGTTAATTAGGCATGCAATTAGAGAGGCAATTAGGCAGGCAACAAGGCAGGCATTTAGGCAGGCAATGAGGCAGTTAATTAGGCGGCAATTAGGCAGACAATCCAGCAGTTAATAAGGCAGGCAATTAGGCAGTTAATTAGGCAGTTAATTAGGCAGTTAATTTGGCAGTTTTTTAGGCAGGCAATTAGGCAGTTAATTAGGAAGGCAATTAGGCAGGCAATAAGGCAGTTAATTAGGCAGGCAATTAGGCAGGCAATTAGGCAGTCAATTAGGCAGGCAATTAGGCAGTTAATTAGGCAGTTAATTATGCAGTAAATTAGGCAGGCAATTAGGCAGGCAATTATGCAGGCAATTAGGCAGTTAATTAGGCAGGCAATTAGAGAGGCAATAAGGAATGATTTTAGGCAGGCAATGAGGCAGTTAATTAGGCGGGCAATTAGGCAGGCAATTAGGCAGATAATTAGGCAGGCAGTTAGGCAGTTAATTAGGCAGGCAATTAGTCAGGCAATCCAGCAGTTAATTATGCAGGCAATTAGTCAGTTTATTAGGCAGGCATTAAGGCAGGCAATTAGGCAGTTAATTAGGCAGGCATTAAGGCAGGCAATTAGGCAGGCAATTAGGCAGTTAATTAGGCAGTTAATTAGGCAGTTAATAAACAGGGAATTAGGCAGGCAATTATGCAGGCAATCCAGCAGTTAATTAGGCAGGCAATTAGGCAGTTTATTAGGCAGTTAATTAGGCAGTTAATAAGGCAGGCAATTAGGCAGGCAATTATGCAGTTAATTAGGCAGTTAATTAGGCAGGCAATTAGGCAGGCTACAAGGCAGGCTTTTAGGCAGGCAATGAGGCAGTTAATTAGGCGGGCAATTAGGCAAGCAATCCAGCAGTTAATTAGGCAGGCAATTAGGCAGTTAATTAGGCAGTTAATTAGGCAGTTAATTAGGCAAGCAATAAGGCAGGCAATTAGGCAGGCAATTCAGCAGTCATTTAGGCAGTTAAGTAGGCAGTTAATTAGGCTAGCAATTATGCAGGCAATTAGGCAGTTAATTAGGCAGGCAAATAGGTAGGCAATCAGGCATGCAACAAGGCAGGCATTTAGGCAGGCAATAAGGCAGTTAGTTAGGCGGGCAATTAGGCAGGCAAACCAGCAGGTTATTATGCAGGCAATTAGGCAGTTAATTAGGCAGTTAATTAGTCATTTAATTAGGCAGTTAATTAGGCAGGCAATTGGACAGGCAATTAGGCAGTTGATGAGGCAGTTAATTAGGCATGCAATTAGGCAGGCAATTAGACAGGCAATTAGGCAGGCAATTATGCAGTTAATTAGGCAGGCAATAAGCAGGCAATTAGGCAGTTAATTAGGAAGTTATTTAGGCAGGCAATTAGGCAGGTAATTATGCAGGCAATTAGGCAGTAAATTAGGCAGGCAACTAGGCAGGCAATAAGCCAGGCGATAGAGCAGGCAATGAGGCAGTTAATTAGGCAGGCAGTTAGGCAGTTAATTAGGAAGCCAATTAGGCAGGCAATTTGGCAGTTAATTAGGCAGGCATTAAGGCAGGCAATTAGGCAGGCAATTAGGCAGTTAATTAGGCAGTTAATTAGGCAGGAAATTAGGCAGGCCATTATGCAGGCAATTAGGCAGTTAATTCGGCAGGCAATTAGGCAGTTAACAAGGCAGGCTTTTAGGCAGGCAATAAGGCAGTTAATTAGGCGGACAATTAGGCAGCAATCCAGCAGTTATTAGGCAGGCAATTAGGCAGTTAATTACGCAAATAATTAGGCAGTTAATTAGGCAGGCTATTAGGCATTTAATTATGCAGGCAATAAGGCAGTTAATTAGGAAGGCAATTAGGCAGGCAACAAGGCAGTCTTTTTGGCAGGCAATAATGCAGTTAATTAGGCGGGCAATAAGGTAGGCAATCCAGCAGTTAATTAGGCAGGCAATTAGGCAGTTAATTAGGCAGTTAATTGGGCAGTTAATTAGGCAGGCAATAAAGCAGGCAAATAGGCAGTTAATTAGGCAGTTAATTAGGCAGTTAATTAGGCAGTTAATTAGGCAGTTAATTAGGCAGGCAATTATGCAGGCAATAAGGCAGTTAATTAGGCAGGCAATTTGGCAGGCAATTAAGCAGGCAACAAGGAAGGCTTTTTGGGAGGCAATAAGGCAGTTAATTAGGCGGGCAATTAGGCAGGTAATCCAGCAGTTAATTAAGCATGCAATTAGGCAGTTAATTAGGCAGTTAATTAGGCAGTTAATTAGGCAGTTTATTAGGCAGGCAATTAGGCAGGCATTTATGCAGGCATTTAGGCAGGCAATGAGGCAGTTAATTAGGCAGGCAGTTAGGCAGTTAATTAGGCAGTTTATTAGGCAGGCAATCCAGCAGTTAATTAGGCAGGCAATAAGGCAGTTAATTAGGCAGTTAATAAGGCAGTTAATTAGGCAGGCAATTAGGCAGTTAATTAGGCAGTTAATTAGGCAGTTAATTAGGCAGGCAATTAGGCAGGCAATTATGCAGGCAATTAGGCAGGCAATAAGGCAGGCAATTAGGCAGTAAATTATTCAGGCAATTAGACAGGCAATTAGGCAGTTAATTAGGCAGTTAAATACGCAGGCATTAAGGCAGACAATTATAAAGGCAATTAGGCAATTAATTAGGCAGTTAATAAAGAAGGCAATAAGGTAGGCAAATATGCGGGCAATTAGGCAGTTAATTAGGCCGGCAATAAGGCAGGCAACAAGGCAGGCTTTTTGGGAGGCAATAAGGCAGTTAATTATGCGGGCAATTAGGCAGGCAATCCAGCAGTTAATTAGGCAGGCAATTAGGCATTTAATTAGGCAGTTAATTAGGCAGTTAATTAGGAAGTTAATTAGGCAGTTAATTAGGCAGGCAATTATGCAGGCAATTAGGCAGGCAATAAGGCAGGCAATTAGGCAGTTAATTTAGCAGGCAATTAGACAGTCAATTAGGCAGGCAATTAGGCAGTTAATTAGGCAGTTAATTAGGCAGGCATTAAGGCAGGCGATTTAGCAGTTAATTAGGCAGGCAATTAGGCAGGCAATTAGGCAGGCAATAAGGCAGGCTTTAAGGCAGGCAATGAGGCAGGTAATTAGGCGGGCAATAAGGCAGGCAATTAGGCAGTTAATTAGGCAGTTAAATAGGCAGTTAATTAGGCAGGCAATTAGGCAGGCATTTATGCAGGCAGTTAATTAGGCAAGCAATTAGGCAGGCAACAAGGCAGGCTTTTAGGCAGGCAATGAGGCAGTTAATTAGGCGGGCAATTAGGAAGGCAATCCAGCAGTTAATTAGGCAGGCAAAAAGGCAGTTAATTAGGCAGTTAATTAGGCAGTTAATCAGGCAGTTAATAAACAGGGAATTAGGCAGGCAATTATGCAGGCAATCCAGCAGTTAATTAGGCAGGCAATTAGGCAGTTAATTAGGCAGTTAATTAGGCAGTTAATTAGGCAGGCATTAAGGCAGGCAATTAGGCAGGCAATTAGGCAGGCAATTAGGCAGTTAATTAGGCAGTTAAATAGGCAGTTAATTAGGCAGGCAATTAGGCAGGCATTTATGCAGGCAGTTAATTAGGCAGGCAATTAGGCAGGCAACAAGGCAGGCTTTTAGGCAGGCAATGAGGCTGTTAATTAGGCGGGCAATTAG
>NW_026963200.1:0-14771 GCF_032445375.1 Bacillus rossius redtenbacheri | reverse complement strand
GTGTACTTGTTGAATCCCTTTTCTCATTCAATTGTAATGATTTATTTTATTTAAAATTTTAAACCTTTATTCACTGTGCGCCTATGCCGTAAGGCCCAGCCCAAGCTGTGTTCGGTGCTTATCACATTTCGCGCATGAACGCGGCCGGCAGCTGTGGGCTGTTGCCAGTCGTCCAGACGGCCGAAGGGGGTGGTCGTCCCTGACAGTACGGGGTCCTCCCTCACCGTTTGAGCATCACCATCACCATATAGCTGCAATAGCGTAAGTTTACTTTAATCCTTTTCATCTGCCCCGTGTTCTATCCCCGATCCCGGCATAACTCTACCAGGTTCGCCGCTTTACCTAAAGTTTGTAGTTTTATATAGTTTTCAGATAGGTACCTTTTAGATTTTGTAGTCGACTGGCCGCGTGCGTGTGCTTATCCTCGGGTTAGAAGTCCGTCCATCAACTGTGAGTAAAGTCGTTTCACCCACACCGGGTTGCCTGCGGGCTAAACGTGCAACCATTATAAACAAACTTTACTTCATTATCCAACATGGGACTCTGCATTCAGCCTCGGTAGTCTCTGCGAGGGCGAGCTACGGGCCCATCTGCCCATGCGATCAAGTAGTGACTCGGGTCACTGTCACGTAACATGAACGTCGTTGGCAACAGTGCCCTTTGTCTTTGTGAACCTATGACATAAACGTTTTTGTCTTTACCTCTGTCTGGACCTAGTGTTTTTAAGTTCAGCGTTCGCCTAACCTCGCACTCCATCCGGAAATTTATCCGTCAAGTAATAAATATGATTCGCCTAGCTTCGGCTCCGACAAAGCCTGGGCTCGACCGCACGGCAGCACCATGTACGAGTGGTCGTGTGATAAATCGCGAAGCCAAACAAGGCAAATTTTTCATTCCTAACTACTGATATCTCCCGCCACTAGGCCAGGAACCTCCTCTTGAGAGTTCACCGGGCATAATAACCACGCCAGTTCAATCAGGGGACAGCCCAGTAGACGTCAGTTTGATTAAGGTAATTTCCTAGCTGATGTCGGTTTAATGTGAAGTTGTGATTAAGCCACTTGTATGTCCATGTAAAGCAGAGTTATTTATGTTTTTATTAAAGACGAGTGTTTTGGTATATGATGTATTACATCGTATTTTTTTATGACACGTGTATTATCGCCTTGCATTCACACTAGCAAATTAAAGGTAGTAAGCAGTGTTACATTACATACTACATACTTTTCTTGGTCACCCATCTAGTGAGGCCAGTACTCGTTTTCGTCGAGATACACATGTGTCATTCACCTTGACAGATTAAATGGGTATATATAAATTGTTACATATGTATACTATTACTTGTCGCCCAGCTAGTGGGACATCCTTATCCTTACTAATATTATAAATGCGAAAGTAACTCTGTCTGTCTGTTTGTTACCTTTTCCCGACTGAACGGCTGAACGGATCGTAATGAAATTTGGTAAGGAGATAGATTATATCCTGGGGATGGACATAGGCTATATTTTGTCTAAAAATATAAATTTTAAACGGGTTAAAAAAATTATATCTTAATTTTATGTAATGTATGTCATAGATATACACACTGTTAGTGTCATTCCTCTATGTATGCCGAGCAATAGCTTTCAAGCCATTGCGTTACGTTTTGCTATTGTAAGGAACTAAGTAGAGAGTAAGAAAAAAATAAAGATCTTGACAGTTTGTAGTGTCGCCATATTTGTTTCAATTTTCAATACCGTTTATGTATATTACAATTTAAATTGCAGAAAAAAATAATGTTTCATAGACACATAAATAGTGAGTGTGTGTCATTTCTCTATGTCCACGAGGTCTCGCCGCGTCAATTTTCTCCTTGGGGCGAACCCGTCCGCTTACTTAAATAAACAGCTTTTATCGTTGAATGGTTTCATGATTTATTTCATGAAAATCTGCTCTCATAAAAAAGTTAGTTTTACAGACATTCAATAGGTGTCTCGCTCTCTCTGAAGATCAATCTATGAATCGTTACAAATTTATTTCCTTTATTTTTTTTAGTTTGATTTGATACAATATGATTTCACTAAAAATCAATTTCTACCCATTCCTATTTTCATTTCCATATTACGAAGTTTCACTTCTTCCACGCGGAGGGACTCCACGCAATATTTTTGCATGCAATTAAAAACTATTTTTTAATGATGCCAAAGAAGTATAACTTCTCATGCGCGTACCTATGTACACGCACCCATTTGTTTAATTTAATTTCTTCTATATATATTTTTTCTCCCTACCTAGGGCACTCATAATTCTTTTAAATTTCACGTGTATGTTTTCAATGTTATTCGAGTTGTACAATTTTTTTTTTTTTGTCAAATTGGTCATTATTTATACTTTGTTTCATTTTGGAATATGTTCGGTTGAGTGTGAGATAATTTTATTTATGTATGTTTTAATTTCATTTAATTTCTTATATATATATTCTTATCTACCTACTTCTATTAAATTTCAGGTGGATGTTAACGTTGTCATTCCAGTTGTATAAATATTTTTTTCAAATTAGTTGTTATTTATACTTTTTGTTTTATTTTGGACTATGTTTTTTTTTTTTTTTTTTTTTTTTTTTTTTTTTTTTTTTTTTACCTAATTCAAATATTTGTGGTGTGTACAGGGAGTGATATCTCCATTAATTTCTATACTACTTTGGATAAGCGGAATATGGCCACCACAGTTTTACATATAAACAAATCTTACAAATGTTTTAAACATTATGACTTAATAAAAAATAGTTTCACAAATATACTTATATTTTTTTTGGTGTGTATAGTTTGAAGTTTTATATTATGTATGTACGTAAATTCTTAAACATAGAGTTATTTATTAATTTATTTAGAAAATTATTCATAGGTAGGTAATAAGTTTTTCTATTTGTCAATATTATTATTATGGTAGATAGGAGTACAGTAAATGCCTACATTCTTATATTCCTTTATATCTCTTTCGATTTGGAGTGTTTCCGAGCCATTCGGTGTCCTCATCACCCCCCCCCCCCCCAAGATGGTCAAAGCCCCAAAATTTGAAAGTTTAAATTTTTTTTTAAAATCTTTCTCTTTCGATTTTAAGTGTTTTCTAGCCATTCAGGGTCTTCGAACCCCCCGCCCCCCTCTGGGAAAAAAGCCCCAAAATTTCGACAATTTCAGGAATTTCAAATATCTTTTATTTCGAGATGGAGTGTTCCGAAACATTCCAGGTCCTGAACAACCATATCACCCCCCCCCCCCCCCCCCCCACCCTTCAAAAAATTAAAAGCCGCAAAAGTTCGAAAAATTGGATGAAATTGTATTAAAATTAAGTCATTACGAACTAAAGTGTCCGGGGGATGGTGGAACTTTTACCCAAAATCTACTTCTCCATAAAATTTTGGGGGAGGGGGGGGGGGGAATGCAAAACCCCAAAATTTCGAAAAATTTAAAAAAAAATTTAATATATACGTATACTTTTTTACTATTTGGAGTGTTTCCGAGCCATTCGGGGTCCTCAAACTACCCTCCCCCCACAAGGAGTCAAAGACCCAATAATTAAAAAATTTCCCAAAATTTCGAAAATCTATTTTCTTTCGATTTGGGGTGTTTACGAGCCATTCGGGGTCCTCAAAATCCCCCCCCCCCTCTCAGGGGTCAAAACCCTAAATGTAGAAAATTTCAAAAATCATTCTCTTTTGATTTTTAGTGTTTCCCTGCCATTCAGGGTCCTCAAAATTAACCCTTCCCCATCTGGGGACATAGCCCCAAAATCTCGAAAATTTCAGGAATTTCAAATATCATTTCTTTTGATATGGAGTGTTCCGAACCATTCGAGGTCCTGAACCTTCACCACCCCCCCCCCCCCTTTTCCCAAAAGTGAAAGCTACAAAATTTCGAATAATTGGAGAAAATTGTATTAAAATTAAGTCATTACGAACTAAAGTGTACGGGGGATGGTGGAACTTTCACCCAAAGTCGACTTCCCACCCAATTTTGAGGGGGGGGGGGAATGCAAAACCCCAAAATTACGAAAAATTTCTTAAATTTAAGAATACATTTTTAATATTTGGAGTGTTTCCGAGCCATTCGGGGTCCTCAAACTACCCTCCCCCCACAAGGAGTCAAAGACCCAATAATTAAAAATATCTCCCAAAATTTCAAAAATCTATTTTATTTCGATTTAGAGTGTTCATGAGCAATTCGGGGTCCTCAACATCACCCCCCCCCCCCCCCCAGAATGAATAAAGGGGTCAAAACCCCGAAATTTAAAAAATTTAAAAAATCATTCTTTTTCGATTTTTGTGTTTCCCTGCCATTCAGGGTCCTCAAAATCACCCCTCCCCTTCTGGGGACAAAGCCCCTAAATTTAGAAAATTTCAGGAATTTCAAATATTTCTTTCGAGATGGAGTGTTCCAAACCATTCGAGGTCCTGAACCTCCATACACCCCCCCCCCCCTCCTTCTCAAAACTAAAAGCCCCAAAATTTCTAAATATAAGAATATATATGATTGGATGTTGGCATGTATGACGTCGATAAACTCTTACACTGTTTGACTGATCGCCATGAAAGTTGGCACAGCGAAGTGTTTTTATGATGGAAAAGGTTTTTATGCTATCCATTTTTTTTGTAACTCGCCGCTAGATGGCGCTGTAGCGCAACAACTTCTAAACCTTTCAACCGATCGCCATGGGTAAACAGAAAATCATAGGTTACAGATACACAAACAGTAATTGTGTGTCTTTTCTTAATGTCCACCACACTGGACATATCGCTATCCATTTTGCTGTAGCTCGCGGATAATATATCACCCGGTGTTCAGCCCGGGCGAAGCCGGGTACTGCAGCTAGTATCTTATATAAAATTCTCGTGTCACAGTGTTAGTTACCATACTCCTCCGAAACGGCTTGACCGATTTTTATGAAATTTTGTATGCATATTCAGTAGGTCTGAGAATAGGCTACTATCTATATTTCATTCCGCTAAGTGATAAGGGTTGTCCACCCCTAACATTTTTTGGACAAAATTTTTATTTTTTTATAATGTGGCATTAAAAAATATATACAACCCTAAATTTTCACCCTTATATCACTAACCCTTAATTTTTAATAGAATTTTATATTTTTCAACTCCGATCGATAGCTTACCAATTACACTTGATCAACCTTCCCCGCATACAGTGAGCTCATTACCTGGATTAACACATAGACCACATATTAACATGAAATTCCATCCCTAAAGGAGTGAAAAAGTGATAATTTCATTTTATAACAGAAAAAATCATAGGTCATAGACATACAAATAGTGAGTGAGTGTCATTTATCTATGTCTGCCACACGATCATATACATAGTAAGGTCTGGCAAATTCATATTTTTGAAGTTATACTTCTATTGCGACTTCCAACAAGGTTACGTTAAACGTTTAACGCTCCTGGGGAGGGGTAATAGAAAGAGAGAGAGCGAGAGTGAATGCGTGCAACTCGAACGTGCTATTGTAAGGAACTAAGTAGAGAGTAAGAAAAAAATAAAGATCCTGACAGTTTGTGGTATCGCCATATTTGTTTCAATTTTCAATACCCTTTTTGTATATTACAATTTATATTGCAGAAAAAAATTCATGTTTCATAGACACATAAATAGTGAGTGTGTGTCATTTCTCTATGTCCACGAGGTCTCGCCAATTTTCGTCAATTTTCTCCTTGGGGCGAACCCGTCCGCTTAGTTAAATAAACAGCTTTTATCGTAGAATGATTTCATGATTTATTTTAGTTTGATTTGATACAATATAATTTCACTAAAAATCAATTTCTACCCCTTCCTATTTTCATTTCCACATTATGAAGTTTCACTTCTTCCGCGCGGAGGGACTCCACGCACTATTTTTGCATGCAATTAAAAACTATTTTTTAATGATGCCAAAGAAATATAACTTCTCACGCGCGTATTTAAGTACACGCACCCAGTTTTTTTCTCCTTGGTGAGACCAGCCCGCTTAGTGGAGCTCGCAGCGGCTAGCAAAATAAAGGCGCCAATAACAGTTTTGTTCTTAACTTCGTCAATAGATAGAGTTATTTGCCTTGAATTTCAAACGCACCATCGTTTGATGCGTTTGTCATGTCTTTAATTTTCGTTTGTTTGTGCAGTATGCGTTCCTATACCATTCATCCGATTGCGATGAAATTTTGGTGAGTGGTTATGCGCATGCCCGTGAAGGTTTCGAGACGGTATTACTATTTTGCAATAGTTGGAGCACAAATCTTTTCAAAAAATGTGTTTATTTCATATTATATAGCGGCACGTCTTCTGTTTTTGATGTATAAGTGCGCACGCATGACACAATTTATTTAAATATAAAAGAGAAGCTGAGATAGAGTGATATATAGAGTGAGATAGAGAGAGACAGTGATATAAGTTGAGATAGAGCGAGGTATAGAGAATTAAATGGGTTTGATAAAGAGATATATAGATGTATAGAGCTATATAGAGATTTATATATAGAAGAGATAGAGATAGTGGGAGTTATATATGTATCTATGTAGATATAAAGAGATAAATAGAGATAGAGAGATACATATATAAATATATAGATGTAGATAGAGATAAATATATATTTAGATGATTTTTATATGTGTAACTGCTTCAAACATATTAAAAAAACAAAACTGAATGAGGCATTGAAATGCATGCCGAGTATTAGCTAGATAATGGAATCTTTTTAATATTATTAATCTCTTATTTTTAAGCTTTTTTCTATAGTGATTTATAGAGTCTAGACTACATACAGACCACCAATTTTTTTTTAGATATACACAGGTAAATAACTATACACTGGCAGAACAACGTCTGTCGGGATCTGAAAGTGATATAAATTATTTTGCACACTTGACATTCAAATTAAGAAGACAATAATTACTGTCTACATCTGATTTCTAAAAGGTCCCCTTCACCCTGTGTTCAGCCCGGGCAACGCCGGGTACTAAAGCTAGTAGGTATATAAATTTTTAATTATATATCACGTTGCATCAGAATCTTCTTTATCTAAAATAAACATGATCAGTGTGAAAAAATGTAAATGTTTAATCACTAACGTTAGGTCGACTAACTAAAAGTAACATGTATCATGTACACGTTATTTTTAATTAATTTAACCTCTTGAAACGGTTTGCATTCAAAAAAATTATTAAAAACCAAATTTATAACGCCGAACATTTTTATTTCTTAGAAAAAATAAAAATCATTATTATCAGAAAATTTCAAGTGTGGCTTTGATGAAAGAAAATCCACATAGGTATACGTTTGTCTGTAAATCTGTAAGGGGGTGCCTCCCATTTCAGGTGATGATTTTATATTTATATTAATCACTGATAAACTTTTAGACTTGTTCAATTGTTTAACTTTCACGAAATAAAATATACATACAGCGCATACTTTTTGCATAGGCAATTAGCTGTCAAAGTTACATTTTTAACGTTTTTGAGTTGTACAAATAAGGAGAATTTTATTTATTGCAGAACTGAAACTTTTTAGGTTTAACTGCAATACCACTGGCTAATTCATGATGTGGTTTGCATTTCCATCACAAAAACTCATTTATGTTTCTTGGCTGTCAAAATCGTAACAAATTTGAGAATTTTGAAATGCCAGGTAAAATAAAAAATATTTTCTGAAGGAAATTCAAACCATTTTTTGAAGTAGCCAGTGGCATTGCAGTTAAACCTAAAAAGTTTCAATTCTGCAAGAAATTAAATTATCCTTATTTGTACAACCAAAAACGTTAAAAATGTAACTTCGGCAGCTAATTATGCAAAAAGTATGGGCTGTATATATTTTTCATTTAGTGAAAGTTAAACAATTGAAAAAGTCTACAAGTTTATCTGTTATTAATGTAAATATAAAATCTTGACCTGAAATGGGAGGCACCCCTTAAGGTATATTTGTTCTAAGAATATACTTCATTGAAAGTGGTATTATTTCGTTACCAAGTGAAACACAACCTGATTCAATTTGCAAAACTGGCAGTAAAATATTAATTTAATTAATTATTTTCTACAGCCCATTAATTAGGTAACGATAATTATATTAAGATACCCTATAATTTTGCGATATTTTATTGTTTCAAGCTAGACTTCAAAATCCCATAGATACTTGACCACTGGTAATTAGTTTATTGACGGCCATGACATGTACAACTTGTTCTAGTATTCCACTCGGTCACACTGATTGAAGCAACGATAGTGATGTATGTTTACTATTGGTTCCTACAACAGTAGGTCGAGTGCCGGGCGAGCGAAGCTTCAGTGACATTCATGAAAATTGTGTGTACTTGTATGCCGTCTATCTTAGTATCGCTTTGTAACGCAAATTGTTAATATTAGATTCCAAAACTGCAAGGAACATGTGAAAAGCTCACTACTCTGTGTAAACACAATATTTAATATACTAATTACAAAAATTCATTAGTTACTAATTTTACACCCGTAACTAAGTTACATGCAAAGGTGTTTGGGCGTGTGACCTTAATTTCAACTTCCATTCGCAGTCAAACAATCACTATTCATTAGTTACACAATCAAATAGTTATGTAGTATATCTGCCCGGTGTCTGTATGTTGAGAATAATACACTGTTCTAGCATTTTTAATAATTTTTAATCATGTATTTAAGGATTTTCGCGGAAGTGTCCTGCTATCTGAAATAATTTGTATGTTTCGAAATATTATTTCGGGTTTTAAATTTAGCGACTTGGCACATAAATCTGTAAGTCCGATGTTCTAATCCAAGACAAATTATACTACGAATAACTTATGTAATTATTTTAATACGGGATTCATTACTTATTTTGTCTCACATAAACAAATAAATTTAATTTGCTGGCTCACAGTAGTGAAAATATATTCAGTGAAAGTAATTTACGGATGTAAAAACACTTTCAAGAGTGTATTTTATTTGTTTAAGACAAAACAATGACTCGTGATATGAAATACCGATATTGAAATCACGAATAAACACGTCGTTACATAATAATAAATAAACACTTATTTTGTTATAAAACAGTTAGTTGTTTATGCTGATCATAGAGAAACAAAGCATTTATAGGCATATATAAACTACTTTCTGTAGTGACTCTTCCTAAAAATTAGTCGCCGTAACTGCACTGTATGACTGATAAAGATCCTGGCCATACGGAGTACCTTATTTGTTTGTTCATTTTTCTTGATACGTGATATTTGTATAAATAAGTATGACTACAAATATAAAGAATACAAGTCTAAAATAGTCAATGCAACAAATGCATTGGACTACATATTTTTAACATTAAAGAACTATCTTTATCATACTCTACTTTAAATTTAAAATAACTCATTTGCAGGTAGTGGAAGAATACGCGGTAATTTGTTATTTACGGATTTGGTAAATAAATAATAATTTATCTGTTAACTTATACAGTATAATAACAAACAGTTTATATTAAAAAATCTATAAGGTTATCGCATAATTAGAAAACAATTTCATGAAATGAAATGGAAGAAACGTTTAAGCGTAATGTAGGACTCTTGTTAAGTTACTTAGTAATACGTTTTCATAACTGTATGAATACGAATTTAGTACAGCATACTCCTTACGTCATGTTAATTTAATGTGGGTTAAGGTAATTTTTGAAAAACCTTGACGATAAAATTTTATTTTAAATTTACAATGTAAGTTTTAATAGTTCAAAGTGAGGTCTACAACAAAAAATAAACACACAGAAGTACAAATGTATACCGTACAGTGTTATCCTATCCATTCAAGGGTAACGCCTAAAAAACGTGAAGTGAGTCGTATTACGATAAAAATAATTTATTTATTACAATAAATGTTGCTTTCATTTTGTATTTTTTTCGATTATATTTACTTGCATAATCTAAGTCTATTTACACGTAATTTCTCCATATAGTGTGAATATACATTCCATTTATTTCGTCAAAGAAAATACTAATAAGTGTAACTTACGCGAAAATGATTTCTAGTTTTGGGGGCATTCAAAAGATTGTCTGCCCAGCGAAAATCATACCGCAATTGTTTCCTTAAAACCAACATCCTTCTTCTCCCAGGTGTTTATTATTTTCATTATACTACAAATAAATTACCGGTATGCGTAAAACAATTTGTACGGCAATGTAAAATTATGCTGTATGCACTAATATATAGGTAAAATAAAATCCACTTACCTTGCAGAAGTTACATGTTCACTGATGTACTTTCGTCGAAAAATTCTTCTGGAGTGCTAATACGTTCACCAGTCACTGCTTCAAATATACTACTGACGCCAAACCTCTTCACGCAGGACTGCAGGATGGGCAAGATGGTCATAAAATCGCTTATGATCCTTCCCGTTTCCTGTTGACCGGCTGAAAACGGCACGCACCGCTTTTACAACATGGCATAAAATGTTTCCCCGACCGCCTTCAAAGCAAAGATACATCTGTCCAGGGAAAAAAAAATATTATTGCGGTATTTTCAAAGAAGGGCAATGTATCCGAAAAATTATCTCCAAAAAGGTAATGTTTCTAGAAGATAATGCTGGAACATTAAAACATTCAAAAATACAGGTTCTCACTCTCTCTCTCACTCTCTCACTCTCTCACTCTCTCACTCTCTCACTCTCTCACTCTCTCTCTCACTCTCTCACTCTCTCTCACTCTCTCTCTCACTCTCACTCTCTCACTCTCTCTCTCTCTCTCTCTCTCTCTAAGATGATGAAAAAAATGAACTAAAAGAATCTCGGTTTCTCGGTTTTCAAACTTGAAACCATATACATACATGTCTGCAGTAGCGCGGCGTGACCGCGCGTCTCCACATATCACAGCCAGCGAACCGCCTTCCCCCTGCTCTTCATCCAACCTACCTCGGCGCTGATACCCTGCACCTGCTGAGTGTCACCGACATGCACCCCGCGCCTCCCCTCGAAAAGTTTCTCCGGCGCTATCTGCTGTCTGGATACTTCTGTAGAAGCCGACTCTTCCAGATTGATGTGTCTCAAACTGGCAGTGCCTTTGTGATCTGCCCCGCGCTTTCTGAACATCTTCCCAGGCAGCTGTTGTTCGGCCTCTGGTAAGACCGCTCCCAAAGATTACTCGGTGGTTGCAATCTCTAACGGGTAGAAATCATGTTGCAATTTTGGAGCACTAACGACCAAATTTCGGCACTATTGGGTTATAAGTAAGGTTACCTAGAAATAGAAGCTTTACTAAGTGTATATATATATATATATGTGTGTGTGTGTGATTTTAAGATTTTATCTTCATGTCATTTTGAGAATATCATGTAGGATTAGACATACCGCTCTTGGAACATTCTGTGTACGCCATTTAAATATGTCGAAACATTTTATGAATTGTTCTTTCACACAGACTAACTCCAAATTTGTAAATTATATTCAGGCGATATCGAGGTACTTAATCACGGGCTTGTTGTGTTCCATGTTCATCTACTATGTTTCTGCAATAAAATTAATATTTTCTCAGAACAGTAGCCCTAATATACTTTACTTTATGTCAACTTTTGTAATTTAAAGTATATACATATAAATAAATATTTTGAATTAAAAATGGATATATAAAATGTATTTGTGTACGTTCATTTTATTTTATATATCGAATCAATTTTTGTCACAAAATGAGTAACGGCTTGTTTCCCATATATGTGACATGTAGGTATAACAACTGGCGATAGAGAAGATGGGATAAATTATATTTTGTAGAATGAACTGTGGTGAGACATTGTTGACTTTCCAAATTTGTGCAGTGTTGTTAAGATTTTATTTAAATTTTAATTAAGCAAATAGGAAAAGTATGTTCCGGAGCAACATGAGACTGAGGATTATTGAAATCAGCTGGTGGTCGTGTTGGAATTGCAGAAATGGCCACTAAATTATACATATCCGCATCATACATTAGACTAATCGTGAGCAAATATTAATGAATTTCGCACATCTATTAATGATATATGCCTATAAATATCCGAAATTTTGCATAATTTTATGTACTGTTTTACGATTATTCCATATATTCCTAAAAATTTCCCTAATTACCCTTTAAAAAATATATCTAAATATCACTTAATCATCATGAAAATCCACAAAAAGATACAATTAAAAAATTAGCCATAAATTCATTCAATCTGTATTAACACATGCTTTTTAAACTTCAAAGCCATCTATCCATCAGTTATTTGGTTATTATTTAACTTTACAAGTATTTAGAAACAAATATGTAAGCATTTTTGTAATTAACATCTGCGTATTAAATTTGAAGGGCTTCAGTGTTTTGGTTAAGAAATTATGCATGTGTACGATTATAGAGCATGTTGTGTAAAAATGGTTTATTAATGCATGAGTGTATGTGTAACTGGGCCTTGCATATTAATTTTTTAAAGGGCATAAATGTGTTGGTTACGAAATTAGGATAGGGTATGCTTTTAGAGCAACTTGTGTTAAAATGGACGATTTTTGTGTAGGTGTATTTGTAATGGACATCTGCGTAGGAAATTTGAAGGGCGTAAGTCGTTCAGTTACGAAATGAAGCATGTTGTTATAAAATGGATGATTTGCACATATATTTATGTTGTTCAGCCAATAAATGTGTATTTTGGAGGACGTAAGACCTTTGGTTACAAAATTAATCATAGGTATGATTATAAAGCGAAATAATAACAAAAGGGCGTAACTGTGTAAGCATACTGGTAACAGATGATTTTTTTTGCGTCTGAGCGTTTTTATCGTGAAGTTGTGGCTTCTTTTTGGCCTTTTTCTGTGGCTTTTCAGGATTAAAAAAAATAGGATACGTAATTGCTTTGTGACTCTTATTTTAAAAAAAGGACATTAGGAATATTTCTAGGGAAATATGGGAATACTTGAAATTTTTCGAAAATTATATCACTGTGTGCCATTTTGCTGTCAAAAAACGTTCCCGAAAGTGCTGATGTTTATTAAAAATTCTAGGACCCCAATACTCTTAAAACACCAAATGTATTTATGTGAAGTTATATAACACAATTGTATTTTAATAACAACATTTGTAATTATGATATCGAAACTGTGGTGTCCTCTGTGAAGTAGTATAGTGTATAGATATAAAAAAATAAAAAAATATTAAAGTTAATTCTGTGACCTGATGTTGGACAATTTCTTTTATTTTAAATAGAATTTATTTTTATTTTCGTTCCCTTAACTAAGCTGTTCTATGTATAAAAGAATATGTATGTATATACATATGTTTTTGCTCAAAAAGAAATTTATAACGTGTAAATTACGAACATAAAATCTTAATATTATATTTTAATACCTAGTAATGAATGGTTAAAACTTAATTTCCTAACTTCTGCGACTAATGGTTTGGGATGTATATAATGACTGTATGAGTCCGACAGTCGGTTAAACGTTTGAATTAATACACGTAAAATTTTATTTAAAAGAATCCAAGGGAGTTTTGACACAAGGTAAGTACTTATAGCTGGCAACACTGATATATTACCTTTAAATAAATATACAAAGTTACAACAGTTGCCCCTAATCAATATTTTCTTTCATTTACAGTAATTATATTAGATAGTTTTGGGTCGCATTTTTATTACAACATAATCGGCCATAAAAGTTGCAATTTTGGAACACTAACTACCATTAACGGCAGTAACCAGCACTAACGTAGCACTAACGAATGCATTCATTGAAGTTTACGTATTGTGCTTTTTCCTTGACGTCAAGCCAGCCCGGATCACTAAATCGGCCATAAAAGTCGCAATTTTGGAGCACTAACCACCAAATTGACTAACCAGCACTAACGTAGCACTAACGAATGCATTCATTGAATTTTCCGTATTGTGCTTTTTCCTATGTTTCCGGGCTAGCTTGACGTCAAGCCAGCCCGGATCACTAAATCGGCTATAAAAGTCGCAATTTTGGAGCATTAACCACCAAATTTTTGCACTAACCAGCACTAACGTAGCACTAACGAATGCATTTATTGAATTTTTCATATTGTGCTTTTTCCTATGTTTCCGGGCCAGCTTGACGTCAAGCCAGCCCGGATCACTAAATCGGCCATAAAAGTTGCAATTTTGGAGCATTAACGACCACATTTCGGCACTAACCAGCACTAACGTAGCACTAACGAATGCATTTATTGAATTATCCGTATTGTGCTTTTCCTATGTTTCCGGGCCAGCTTGACGTCAAGCCAGCCCGGATCACTAAATCGGCCATAAAAGTCGCAATTTTGGAGCACTAACCACCAAATGTTTGCACTAACCAGCACTAACGTAGCACTAACGAATGCATTTATTGAATTTTTCATATTGTGCTTTTTCCTATGTTTCCGGGCCAGCTTGACGTCAAGCCAGCCCGGATCACTAAATCGGCCATAAAAGTTGCAATTTTGGAGCATCAACGACCACATTTTGGCACTAACCAGCACTAACGTAGCACTAACGAATGCATTCATTGAATTTTCCATATTGTCCTTTTTCTTTTGTTTCCGGGCCAGCTTGACGTCAAGCCAGCCCGGATCACTAAATCGGCCATAAAAGTTGCAATTTTGGAGCACTAACGACCAAATTTCGGCACTTACCAGCACTAACGTAGCACTAACGAATTTTGAAAAAAAATTATTCCCGACGAAATATGACCGGGCCCACTTGACGGACATCCGGCACTTGGTGCCAGAGATGCCGCGAGGCCAAGTGGCCGGATGCCATTTTCTGATCTGATAACTAACACAAAACACACAAGAAAAGC
>NW_026963199.1:0-14772 GCF_032445375.1 Bacillus rossius redtenbacheri | reverse complement strand
ACCAGAAAGTAAATTATAAGAGGTATGTTTCCAATTTAAATTACTTTCCGATCGATCATTCAGAAACCCAGGCATAAAACACATAAATATCGTCGAAGATCAAAAGAACTGCAAAGTCAACATATAATATCACAGTCTAAGCCATAAGATCTATGTCCATCGTATTTATATCAACCATTTCCCTTATACACCTTAAGTGTATGAAATTCAAGGCCAGCAAAAAGAAATACCTGATACATATTGTCCATTTTAATTGTCCTTTTCACGATGTAAATACTTGTAATTATTATGCTGTAGAGATTCCGAATAAAATTTCTTACTTAAATAACAACTACTATGCCACCAATTCATATTATAAGTACTGATAATAACTCTCCTTACCCACATAATATGAACGTAAAGACAAAAATTACTCAACATGTTAGTAGATCTACACAACAACAATATATATATATAAAGTCATATGTATAAGCATTTACAAAACTTTCACGAATCAAGAAGTTAAACCATACAGGCTAAACATTACTCTAAACCTTAAATATGTAGATCATAAATATATTATTTTCCGAAGGATTGAAACTGTATTTGACATAAGCATTGCCGCTAAGCTACATACATACAAGTTAATGGCATTAGAACTCATACGATTATTGAGTAACAATTTTGAAGCAACATCTATAATGTAATGTTAGAAAAAAGGAGAAGTAAATGAAATGAGAAGGATCTAGAATTAACAACAAATGCTAGAATTTGACTCACAGCTTTATTTTACTATATATATCACTGATACAGCTAGGTAAATTATACCAGGAACAAGTTTTACACTTTCAATTACGTCCAACAATATTCGGTGATTCTGGATTCAACTGCGATAACATATCATGAAAGAAAATGTTCTTTATCAGGTTCTTGTAGTCGGACATTACTTAATGTGCCAAGTTAAATCTCTTTAGGTGAATATCTATTACACACCGTTAGTGAACAATCATTTCCAACTGCTTCACTTGAAAATCACATCATCATCATCTGGAAGCCGGCGAGATCTTGTAAACTGGAGGCCAGTCTCATAGTAGTTTGTGCTGGGCTGGATGCTTTCATAAGAATGAAATTATATGTTGCAGCGACTCATGTGCACATTCAAAATATCGCTTCGTGAAAACAACTTTCCACATCTATCACACTGATGCGACTTGGAGGTAGGATTCACAAGACAATGATGTTCTTCATGTCGCCGAGCACTACTGCTGCTTGCAAACTTCTGCTTACAATATCTACACAAAATTTCGGATTTACACTTCACAATATGGAGGTTAAAATTTTCTCGTCGCATCAACAACTTTCCACATCTGTCACACAGAAGTATTATATCGGGGGAAGTCTTCATACATTCATATTTTCCAGCACGTGATGATTCTGGTGACACTATAGGTGATGTAGGCGTTGGTGATGACGGGTGCGATGACCTCGGCTTCATTTCCTGTGTAGTAGAATGATTCACTGCTAGTGATCTACCACTAAATGTTTGGCCCATTGCAGGAGAAAAAATAACCCGGGAAGGCTATCCCAATGAGTCTCCGCTATTTAAAGCCCAGAAACAAAACTGATGGATTGCTATTTACATTGCGCCTTATATACTCTCGAAACCATGATCACATCATATTTACCAATTAAAAGAAGCCGAGTTCTCTTACATACATAAATATGTATTCACATGGACATGCATGGACATGCACTGCACTCACTGAATACACACAATGACCGCACATGTGACTAAAACTAGCTCCAAATGGATCCAAATACCTTCAGTAGCTATAATAGCTCCAACTGCTACCATAGCTCCAACTATCTCCAATAGCCCAAATAAGTTCATTAGCTTCAACTATCTCCAATAGCCCAAATAAGTTCATTAGCTCCAACTAGCTCCAATAGTCCAACTAACTTCATTAACTCCAACTAGCTCCAATAGTCCAACTAACTTCATTAGCTCCACCTAGCCCCAATAGTCCAACTATCTCCAACTAGCTCCAATATCAACAACTGCTACATTATCCCCAACTAACTTCATTAGCTCCAACTAGCTCCAACAGCTCCAACTAGCTCCAACAGCTCCAACTAGCTCCAATAGTTCCAACTAGCTCCAATAGTTCCAACTAGCTCCAATAGTTCCAACTGCTATAATAGTCAAACTGATAAAATGACTCAAAATTAATCCAACTGCTAAAATAGCTCCAAACGGCTCCAACTATCCAAATAAATCCAATAGCTCCAACTAGCTCTAATAGCTACAATAGCGTTAACTAGCTTCAGTACTTACAATTAGCTCCAACCTCATCTGACTCTAGCGCCTCAATTGCCCCACAGACTCCAAAGCACCAACCGATTTCAGATATAAGATTACACGAAATAAAATAAAAAAAGTTTATATTCATATTAAAATTTATTTCACAATTTTATACACGTTTCGGTAAAACATATTATTGTATGTAGCCTGCTCTCCTTAGTTAACGAAGTATAGTCAATGTTTCTTTGGTGATGGATACTTTTTCGGCATTTTGAAAAGCAACTAGAAGCCTTAACCTATCGACCAATACATTAGGATCAGCCCATGATGTGTAATCTATCTCGCTTATTGTTATTAATATTTTTAAGCTATCTGAAGTCTTCTGTTTTAACAACCGTCTCATTGTCTTCCACGCAGTGATCATCATAAGAATGACCAGGTTTATTTATTTTTTTAACACGACGTTTCCATCGTTTAGGTCTCACCGCTTCAACATATTCTTTAATCTTTTTTTTATCTTCGGGTGCTTCATCAAAGTCTTTGATGTTTTCAGTAACACAACACTTCCCTTGTTTAGATCTCACAACTTCATCACATTCTTCAATCTTGTCAGTTTCGGACACTTCATCAAAATCTTCGATACCTACGGTTCCATCGTTTAGGTCTCAAAACTTCATCACAGTTCATAATATTGTGAGCTTTAGGAGCCGCATTACAGTCTTCGATATTGCCAGCTTTGAGTGCTTCATCGAAATCTTTGAAGTTGTCAGCTTCAGCCTGTTCTATGTTGTTCATAATTTAGTGAAGGTAACTTGAATTTGGTGTAAATAATTTTTTTATTTCGAATGAAGACACTACTTTCTTCATTAGATTTCAATTCTATTTCATTAGTCATATCTAGTTAGAGTTGGTAGAACCAGCATTTTCAACTTAGAGTTCATAATAATTTTTTAATAATTTATCTTCTTTCCTCTTCTTTGCTGTTGTAGACCTGACCTCGTTATCATTAGATAGCCTGGTTGCACATATCTTGTGATGTTTATTCAACAAATATCTTCGGCCAAAGTATTTCTGACACAGATTGCAACTAAATGGCTTTTGGTAAGGACTTAATGTACACTCTGCTCTGTCATGTCGCTTCGCATTTTTTTTTTTCCCTCAAGGTGAACGCCTTGTCGCAATATACACACCTGCGTCCTTTCGATAACATTGCTGGCAACGACTCAGAATACATATCAGCTTCTACGACTAATACCAGATGCATATTGGGAGTTTTAATTTGTAACAAATACTTAAATATTATTTTTTAAACATGCCATCAGCGGTAACTAATTTTCCTTTTTTTTAAAATATGTAGGTTGCAAGTAGTTTTGCTTCATGCTAACATATATCACCACATGCTGTGTCAAAGTTAAGTTTGTGTATAATTAGGTAGGATGCTCTCTCACAGTCACAAGAGATGGAGAGATTCGCTAGACCTCTAGGGGGGAAGAATTCTTTCTCAAGGAAAATATCAGGTAACATACCGAACTGATGCTGGTAGCGATAAATAATACATGTTAGCTTCTACAGCCAATACAACTTATATGTTATTTTAATAGTAGACTTATAAAATTCCAACACCAAGAATAAATGTTTCTACTTAGATAAATAAAATCATAAATTGGAGAAGGAGATGTATCAATGTATTTTAATATTAGAATATGTCGTTGCGGATGAATGTGTGTTGACAGCTTTTAACATTTTAATTTTTTTTATAACAACTGCCTGCAGTCAGCTAAAGAAAAATAAAGCTATAATAAAATTAATTATCTCCCACGACGGCCAATTTCTTTTCTGATGTAGGTGGGCACCATATATATATAGAATATAACTTATGCTAAAGCATATAATATGCTTAAGCATATAATATGCTTAAGCATAAATAAATTTTAATTTGAGATGTTAACATATATATGCTTCAGCATATGTTTTTAAATATATCTAATACAAATATGCAAGCATACTAATATGGTGCCCACCTACATCAGAAAAGAAATTGGCCGTCGTGGGAGATAATTAATTTTATTATAGCTTTATTTTTCTTTAGCTGACTGCAGGCAGTTGTTATAAAAAAAATTAAAATGTTAAAAGCTGTCAACACACATTCATCCGCAACGACATATTCTAATATTAAAATACATTGATACATCTCCTTCTCCAATTTATGATTTTATTTATCTAAGTAGAAACATTTATTCTTGGTGTTGGAATTTTATAAGTCTACTATTAAAATAACATATAAGTTGTATTGGCTGTAGAAGCTAACATGTATTATTTATCGCTACCAGCATCAGTTCGGTATGTTACCTGATATTTTCCTTGAGAAAGAATTCTTCCCCCCTAGAGGTCTAGCGAATCTCTCCATCTCTTGTGACTGTGAGAGAGCATCCTACCTAATTATACACAAACTTAACTTTGACACAGCATGTGGTGATATATGTTAGCATGAAGCAAAACTACTTGCAACCTACATATTTTAAAAAAAAGGAAAATTAGTTACCGCTGATGGCATGTTTAAAAAATAATATTTAAGTATTTGTTACAAATTAAAACTCCCAATATGCATCTGGTATTAGTCGTAGAAGCTGATATGTATTCTGAGTCGTTGCCAGCAATGTTATCGAAAGGACGCAGGTGTGTATATTGCGACAAGGCGTTCACCTTGAGGGAAAAAAAAAATGCGAAGCGACATGACAGAGCAGAGTGTACATTAAGTCCTTACCAAAAGCCATTTAGTTGCAATCTGTGTCAGAAATACTTTGGCCGAAGATATTTGTTGAATAAACATCACAAGATATGTGCAACCAGGCTATCTAATGATAACGAGGTCAGGTCTACAACAGCAAAGAAGAGGAAAGAAGATAAATTATTAAAAAATTATTATGAACTCTAAGTTGAAAATGCTGGTTCTACCAACTCTAACTAGATATGACTAATGAAATAGAATTGAAATCTAATGAAGAAAGTAGTGTCTTCATTCGAAATAAAAAAATTATTTACACCAAATTCAAGTTACCTTCACTAAATTATGAACAACATAGAACAGGCTGAAGCTGACAACTTCAAAGATTTCGATGAAGCACTCAAAGCTGGCAATATCGAAGACTGTAATGCGGCTCCTAAAGCTCACAATATTATGAACTGTGATGAAGTTTTGAGACCTAAACGATGGAACCGTAGGTATCGAAGATTTTGATGAAGTGTCCGAAACTGACAAGATTGAAGAATGTGATGAAGTTGTGAGATCTAAACAAGGGAAGTGTTGTGTTACTGAAAACATCAAAGACTTTGATGAAGCACCCGAAGATAAAAAAAAGATTAAAGAATATGTTGAAGCGGTGAGACCTAAACGATGGAAACGTCGTGTTAAAAAAATAAATAAACCTGGTCATTCTTATGATGATCACTGCGTGGAAGACAATGAGACGGTTGTTAAAACAGAAGACTTCAGATAGCTTAAAAATATTAATAACAATAAGCGAGATAGATTACACATCATGGGCTGATCCTAATGTATTGGTCGATAGGTTAAGGCTTCTAGTTGCTTTTCAAAATGCCGAAAAAGTATCCATCACCAAAGAAACATTGACTATACTTCGTTAACTAAGGAGAGCAGGCTACATACAATAATATGTTTTACCGAAACGTGTATAAAATTGTGAAATAAATTTTAATATGAATATAAACTTTTTTTATTTTATTTCGTGTAATCTTATATCTGAAATCGGTTGGTGCTTTGGAGTCTGTGGGGCAATTGAGGCGCTAGAGTCAGATGAGGTTGGAGCTAATTGTAAGTACTGAAGCTAGTTAACGCTATTGTAGCTATTAGAGCTAGTTGGAGCTATTGGATTTATTTGGATAGTTGGAGCCGTTTGGAGCTATTTTAGCAGTTGGATTAATTTTGAGTCATTTTATCAGTTTGACTATTATAGCAGTTGGAACTATTGGAGCTAGTTGGAACTATTGGAGCTAGTTGGAACTATTGGAGCTAGTTGGAGCTGTTGGAGCTAGTTGGAGCTGTTGGAGCTAGTTGGAGCTAATGAAGTTAGTTGGGGATAATGTAGCAGTTGTTGATATTGGAGCTAGTTGGAGATAGTTGGACTATTGGGGCTAGGTGGAGCTAATGAAGTTAGTTGGACTATTGGAGCTAGTTGGAGTTAATGAAGTTAGTTGGACTATTGGAGCTAGTTGGAGCTAATGAACTTATTTGGGCTATTGGAGATAGTTGAAGCTAATGAACTTATTTGGGCTATTGGAGATAGTTGGAGCTATGGTAGCAGTTGGAGCTATTATAGCTACTGAAGGTATTTGGATCCATTTGGAGCTAGTTTTAGTCACATGTGCGGTCATTGTGTGTATTCAGTGAGTGCAGTGCATGTCCATGCATGTCCATGTGAATACATATTTATGTATGTAAGAGAACTCGGCTTCTTTTAATTGGTAAATATGATGTGATCATGGTTTCGAGAGTATATAAGGCGCAATGTAAATAGCAATCCATCAGTTTTGTTTCTGGGCTTTAAATAGCGGAGACTCATTGGGATAGCCTTCCCGGGTTATTTTTTCTCCTGCAATGGGCCAAACATTTAGTGGTAGATCACTAGCAGTGAATCATTCTACTACACAGGAAATGAAGCCGAGGTCATCGCACCCGTCATCACCAACGCCTACATCACCTATAGTGTCACCAGAATCATCACGTGCTGGAAAATATGAATGTATGAAGACTTCCCCCGATATAATACTTCTGTGTGACAGATGTGGAAAGTTGTTGATGCGACGAGAAAATTTTAACCTCCATATTGTGAAGTGTAAATCCGAAATTTTGTGTAGATATTGTAAGCAGAAGTTTGCAAGCAGCAGTAGTGCTCGGCGACATGAAGAACATCATTGTCTTGTGAATCCTACCTCCAAGTCGCATCAGTGTGATAGATGTGGAAAGTTGTTTTCACGAAGCGATATTTTGAATGTGCACATGAGTCGCTGCAACATATAATTTCATTCTTATGAAAGCATCCAGCCCAGCACAAACTACTATGAGACTGGCCTCCAGTTTACAAGATCTCGCCGGCTTCCAGATGATGATGATGTGATTTTCAAGTGAAGCAGTTGGAAATGATTGTTCACTAACGGTGTGTAATAGATATTCACCTAAAGAGATTTAACTTGGCACATTAAGTAATGTCCGACTACAAGAACCTGATAAAGAACATTTTCTTTCATGATATGTTATCGCAGTTGAATCCAGAATCACCGAATATTGTTGGACGTAATTGAAAGTGTAAAACTTGTTCCTGGTATAATTTACCTAGCTGTATCAGTGATATATATAGTAAAATAAAGCTGTGAGTCAAATTCTAGCATTTGTTGTTAATTCTAGATCCTTCTCATTTCATTTACTTCTCCTTTTTTCTAACATTACATTATAGATGTTGCTTCAAAATTGTTACTCAATAATCGTATGAGTTCTAATGCCATTAACTTGTATGTATGTAGCTTAGCGGCAATGCTTATGTCAAATACAGTTTCAATCCTTCGGAAAATAATATATTTATGATCTACATATTTAAGGTTTAGAGTAATGTTTAGCCTGTATGGTTTAACTTCTTGATTCGTGAAAGTTTTGTAAATGCTTATACATATGACTTTATATATATATATTGTTGTTGTGTAGATCTACTAACATGTTGAGTAATTTTTGTCTTTACGTTCATATTATGTGGGTAAGGAGAGTTATTATCAGTACTTATAATATGAATTGGTGGCATAGTAGTTGTTATTTAAGTAAGAAATTTTATTCGGAATCTCTACAGCATAATAATTACAAGTATTTACATCGTGAAAAGGACAATTAAAATGGACAATATGTATCAGGTATTTCTTTTTGCTGGCCTTGAATTTCATACACTTAAGGTGTATAAGGGAAATGGTTGATATAAATACGATGGACATAGATCTTATGGCTTAGACTGTGATATTATATGTTGACTTTGCAGTTCTTTTGATCTTCGACGATATTTATGTGTTTTATGCCTGGGTTTCTGAATGATCGATCGGAAAGTAATTTAAATTGGAAACATACCTCTTATAATTTACTTTCTGGTTGATATAGTTGGTATTTGAGTAAAGTTGGGTGTAATTTATGTATGCTACGATCCCTCCTCCTCATATTTGTATCCATAAGCTACGATCCCTCCTCATATTTGTATCCATATGTTATGGTCCCTCCTCCTCCTATTTGTATTCATATGCAATGACTCGACCAGAATGTTAGATCGGACTTTGTTCATATCTTAAGTATTATATATTTAGTTGAAGATGTTATATTGGTTTATCCTATGGTTAAGTCGAGATGTGCTCTTATTTTTTGTATGGCAGGATGTGATTGGTTATGTCTGTAAGTGGTATTTGACTCAAAAAAAATTATTTACTGCAAGAAACATTCAAAGCATGAAAGGAAATACATAATTAAATGTTTAATTTAAAGAGTTTGTAAGCTGAAGAATGTTGGGTACTGTGGGCTGAGGAATAGGAATGTATGTTATAGTTTGTAGATTTAAAACTGTCTTTTGACTGCTGTTCATGTTGGATTGTTGGGTGGACCTATGTTGTATATTTACTATGATGTGGTTAATGTTTGTGTATGGTAAATGTTTATGGAATTATATTAAGTAGTATGATGATGGGCTGGTACTTGATAATATTATATTCTGGCTGCTTTGGAACAATGGCTAGAGTATAGTTATGCACGATTACGACTTTGACTGATATAAAGGGATGGAATGCTACATAACATTATCAAAGTATTATGTCAGTAGGTTAGGTGGGAATGGCAATTATACGAAAAATACAGTGGATAATATTGCACAAATATGCTGGTGTAAGATTGTGATTTGAAATAGTATTAATTATTTATGGTTCCGCGTAGATATAGTGGCTGGGAGTTTTGAAATTAAATGAGGTGTGCAAAGTCCTATACAGATGTTAATATTTAAGAGGATGCTAGGCTTTTTTTTTTATTAATAATAGATCATGGCAGTTGGAGAAGATGTATTTTAGTTGTGTTTACCATACCAAGAATTATCTCATGATTGAATTGGTTAGGTTATGAATCTGCTTTTTCTAGATAGTTTCAAGAATTCTAGGATAGTTGAATGATTTGGAGTAGCAGAGAGAGAGATAGAGAGAGAGAGAGAGAGACCCTGTGTAAGCTGAGTCCTAAGTAAACATGTTGATGATGTGAAGAGTGTCGTAGTGGGGGTAGGGGTTGCCTTTATATGTAGGGATGTGGGCGGAATTAGTAGCTTAGTTGTCATCCTGACTCCGAAGAGTGAACATCGCTTGGGAGCTCTCTTTCTTGTTTAACTACAAAGACATCTGGGGAGAGTATGGATCCTACCCCTAGTTCTTCGGAATCCTGCATGGAGCCATCACCACCAATGAAGCATCGGTGTCCGCACTGTAATATGATGTTCTCAACAAGTTTTAACATGAGACGTCATGAGAAGAGTAATTGCCTGAAGAATCCATCTCGCACTATTGTTTTCTGTAATGAATGTAGGAAGAAGTTTACTCGCAACGATGACTTGAAAATACACCTGAAGATATGCAAAGGAAGAGCTAGGCGGTCGAAAGTGAGGACGTCAGCACAACAGCGTTACATTGATTTTGAAAATAGCACACCAAGTTTAAGTGTAGCACCATCGGTCTTGGACACAGCTAACCGAGACATGGAAGGCACATCAAATAGACATCCTTGCAACTACTGCGACATGATGTTTGCATTTGCTCATGATACAAGGAGGCATGAGAGAAGTAAATGTATGAAGAGTCCCTCTCGTATAAAGATTCAGTGTGTTAAGTGCAATCAATGGTTTACTCGCAAAGATAATTTGAAAAGACATATGAAGATTTGTAAAGGTGCACAGCATGTGAACGTTACGATTCCTCAATTTAAACTAGAGGTACCCATGTGCACAGGCTCCAGCATTAAAGGAGATCAGCAGCAACAACCACCCGCATCGTCATCTGGACATAAATCTAACACTATGCTTGGTCAGTTACAGACAACTGATAATGGATTTTACTTGGCGCAATCTGCATTTGGAGGAGTTCTGAAAGACTATTATTATCTAAATACTTTTAGTGAGGCCAAAGATATCTGCACTTTTCTGAGTGATATTGAGCAGAATATAATACAACAGATTATGGATGATACAGCATCGCATGGGCCTTTAAAATATAACTTATGGTTGGATTGTCTATATGGTAAACCGGAGCCGCACGAGAATCGAGTGAGCAAGCGTGCTTTCAAGACATCGGCTGCTGCAATTTATACTTCAAACGATGTGAAGCAGTCAGTTAAACAGAGTATTGAAAAACTCTGCAAGGAAGAGGAAGAATATATGGGTAAAGGATCTGGTTGGACGCTGAATTCGGTGAACCGTCTGGAGCTGAGAATTAGCCATTTCGACCCACTAGATAAATAGATGTATATATCTTTGTGTAAAAAGACTGTGTATAAAATAAACGTTGTAAATAAAATAAATTTTTCATTCATACTATGTTTTTTTTTATTTCCCTTAATTTATCCTGCTTAATTTATGGTGACAAATATAAAAAAAAGATGCATGCATGACCATAACATTTGCTATTAAGATTAATGATATATATGGATACTTAAATATTGTTTACATGAGATACTGAGTTACAATATAAATAAAATGTAATCGCAAAGGAATGCATGTAAAGAAAACATAAGCTATGTAAGTCAGTTTGAGTAGAGTGCTACAGTGCACAGTCTGCAGTATGACTTTGGTATAAGGACCGTGATAAGTTTAATGACAATACATTTTTTTTTTAAATCTTAGTATTTGGGAGGATCAGGTGATGCTCATTACGAATAATTAATCTACATACTCTAGCATAGGATGAAAGTTAGTATGCTAATATAATCAAGTATGGTGGGTGCATACATGAGATGATAATACAATATGTTGGTGGTCGAGATTAAAGTGTGTGATAACAAAATATAAGTTGGCGGCTGTGCGGATATGTTATAAGTCAAATGTGATGATATAGTCCAAGATGGCGGTAAGTTCAGGGTGTCGGCAGTAATGTGAAATGTGATGTTCAAGATAGTTTTGGCGACAAGAAGGTGAACATAAATGCTATAATCCAATATAGTGGAAAGTTCGAGGTTAGGGACATATTTAAGATTTTATAGGTCAAGACAGCACTACACTCCAGCAGGGTAGAATTAAACTAATATGACGCCCTCTGGCAGTTAATGTGTGTACTAAGTGATACTAGCGCTCCTGGTAGTGAATACTGAACACAAGATGGCGGCTGCACTTGGCTATACACTAGCGCTCCTAGTAGCGAATATTGAAAACAAGATGGCCGCTGCACACTCTGCTAGACACTAGCGCTCCTGGTAGCGAATATTGAAAACAAGATGGCCGCTGCACACTCTGATAGACACTAGCGCTCCTGGTAGCGAATACGGAAAACAAGATGGCGGCCGCACTCTGCTAGACACTAGTGCTCCTGGTAGCGAGTATTGAAACAATAAAAATAAAAAAATATATATATGTCGTATAATTCTCGAAAAGATGATGCTATTATTACTTTCAATAAAAATATTACAAGTCCGAATATGTGTGTTAATGTTTTATATATATACCTTATTTAATTCTTAGATCGGTAATTGTCTTGATAGCTGAGCGGTTAAAGGCGTATGTTTTCTAACCTAAAGGTCAGAGCTGTGTGAACGATGGTTCGAATCTCAGCTGTACCGAATGTATTTTGTATAAAAACCATATTTTAATACATTGATAAGGATCATAATAACATTGGTATGTAATGAAATATCGACCTTATGTGACGAGACAGAGCGACGCTGGCGCTCTCTAGGAACAAACAGAAGAAACAAAGATGGGGAAATCCAAGATGGCGGAACATAATGTAAAATCAAGATGGCGGGCCCCAGCACAGAAGAAAAAAATTCAAGATGGCGATAGTAACAACATCCAAGATGGCGGCCTCCAGCAGACGAAAACAAATGACTGTTGTGATTAAAATGGCGGCTATGACTTCATAATATTAAATACTGGAAAACAAAATGGTTGAAAGTTCTAGAATTCAAAATGGTGGCCGGAAATGACGTAATCCAAGATCCGGATATGGGAGGGTAGGTAAGGGGGATACCAACCCGCTATCCGGAGATGGGGGGATTGTTAGAAAATTGCCAAGCCTCTATCCGGAGATTTGCGGATTGTTAGAAAATTGCCAAGCCTCTATCCGGAGATTTGCGGGTTGTTAGAGTTTTGGGGGAATGGGGAATTTTTGTAGGGAAATTTTGTAGGAAAATGGGAAATTTTGAGGAAAATTTGAGGGAAAAACGGGAAATTTTGAGGAAAATTGGCGGAAAATCGGGAAATTTCCAGGAAATCGGTGATGATGTCATCGGTCAAAGGTCATAACAGTGACGTCAGGGGTCAAAGGTCACTGCTCGGGGCTCCTATGCCTCCAGCCTCTGTCCCCGGATCGGCATAACCTAACTACTAAGGTTCTTCGGCTCAGTAATGCAATGTAATGTTCTTCGGCTTTTGTAATGTCAATTCCATCGTCGTCGGGGGTCTCTGACTGCGGCGATGCCGATGGCGACAGAGATTCCCGTGTCGAAGATGCCGACGAGAAAAGGATGTTACCGGTGCAAGGCGTACCGACGCCGCCGACAACGCTACAGAAGACTTCAGAGAGTGCAGTTACGCCAGCCGAGAGAACCTTGATGTCTACAGCAGTAGCGTAGCCAGGATTTGTGTATGGTGGGGAGGGGGGTTAAGAAGCATGGTCCCCCCCCCCCCCCTATTAAAGCTGGGGGTCCTCCCCCGGAAAAAAATTTGGATTTCAAGGTGTAAAATAATGCTATTTGAGCAGTTTTCGGTACTTAACTTTAAATATTGTATTGGTAAAAATATTATTAATTTTTTTAATAAAAAAATTGTTTGAGTGATGAAGTAATAAATTAATTAAAGATATTTTAATCAATCCAAGTGCCTTGTCCACGTTCACTCAAAATCATAAATCATGCTCGAAGCTCAATACAAAAAAAAAAAAGGAATAAAAATGGTTGGGTTTCGGCAGAACTGGCCTATTCCTGGAAACAATTAGCTTTAGCTTGAAGAATTACCCAGTCACCACCTGCTTATAATAACTCTAAGGTGTAAGATATTTGAAAACTTGGGACCCGTCACGGCCTCACAACCTTATAGCTTCTGCTCGCGACAGGGGTAGGGGAAGGGAAGAAGAATCGGTAGGGCTCGCTTACTCTTCCCCTCCAGTGCAGTGGCCGGTGATAGCAGTGAGACACCCAGGCTTTTAGCTAACGTGCTTTCAGATATGAAAAAAAAGTTTTGGCTAAGGGGGGGGGGGTTAGAACTCCGAACCCCCCCCCCCCCCCCGGCTTCGCCCCTGGTCTACAGTACCGACAACGGCACCGACCTCTTCATCTATCAGTTACGTTGTGCTGTCATCACGTACGCCGGGGTACTGTCTCATCTACTGCGATGAGACTTTCGTACATGAAGCATATTGCTCGAAAAATGCGTCTCAATTGCGGTACAGGAGTGGCAGATGTGGTAATCAAGTGTCGCTAAAAAACGCCCCGAAAATACATTCCAAGACATGCAAAGAACTGGTCTCAAAATCATGTGAAATCGAATGAATTATGTGGGCTTTATTCATGTAGTAGAGTAAAATTTATATAATACTTTTTTTTTTTTTGTAAAAATGTGTTTGTTTTATTACTTGTACCTGTCACTTGTATGGCAAATAGTTAAATTAAGATGATATTTTATAAAATAAATGTTTTAAATTTAAAATTAATTTTTTTTGCATATACAAAGAATCGATCCAAGGACGGGAACCTATTGAGTCAATCAATATCTTAATAGGTGATTATTGGATGATTTTTTGAATTTTTTTTTCGAATTTATATGTTAATAATAACAGATTTTCAAGACGTATTTGGTTATAAATACTACTGCATTCTAGTGGGTAAAAATAAACTAATTAGCAACAGCGAACTCTAGCCCACGATGTGTGCACTATGTGGCACTAGCGCTCCTAGTAGCAAGTATTGAAAACAAAGATGGTGGCAGCTCCCTCTAGCAGACGATGTGTGCACTAGCACTCCTAGTAGCAAGTATTGAAAATAAAGATGGTGGCGTGGCTTCCAACATTATTACTTCATATTAAAAAATATATATAAATCCGAAAATGTGTTATTATTTATATGCTATTTAATTCTCAGTCTTTTATATGTCTCTATGGCCATGTGGTCAAAGTCACATGTTTTTCATACCAGTGGTCTGGCATTTCATGGTTCTTATCACCTCGCTTCCAATGTACTTTGTATAAAATATTAAATTTAATATGTGTAAAGG